>NW_027307970.1:0-287556 GCF_047496885.1 Scyliorhinus torazame
AACACCCCCTTTACCTCGCCCTTTACCCCCATTAACTCCCCCTTTACCCCCATTAACTCCCCCTTTACCCCCATTAACTCCCCCTTTACCCCCATTAACTCCCCCTTTACCCCCATTAACTCCCCTTTACCCCATTAACTCCCCCTTTACCCCCAGTAACACTCTCTTTACCCCATTAACTCCCCCTTTACCCCCATTAACTCCCCCTTTACCCCCATTAACACCCCCTTTACCCCCATTAACACCCCCTTTACCCCCATTAACTCCCCCTTTACCCCCATTAACTCCCCCTTTACCCCCATTAACTCCCCTTTACCCCAATAACTCCCCCTTTACCCCATTAACTCCCCCTTTACCCCATTAACTCCCCCTTTACCCCCACTCACACCCCATTCCCTCCAATACTCACATTGAAGGTAGCCAGTGCCTCAGACACACTCTTCTCAATAAAGTTGTTGTTAATCCTGCGAGACGGATGCTCGTTGAAAACGGAGTTCATCAGGGCGATCTTGGCGGCGCTGCGTCGGGCCTCTGCTTTGGTCGGACACAACTGTGGGAACCACAATCACAGCTCAGCCACTGGGCAAGCGGCCCGCGGGGGGCACGAGGATTTGCACATCCCAGACCCCCAGCTCGCCCCGCGATGCCCCCCTCCTCGCACTGCCACCCCTCCTCGCCCCAGTCCCCCTCCTTGCACTGCCACCCCGCTCCTCGCACTGCCAACCCCCTCATCGCACTGCCGTCCCCCCTCCTCGCCCCAGTCCCCCTCCTCGCACTGCCACCCCCCTCCTCGCCCCAGTCCCCCCTCCTCGCACTGCCAACCCCCTCCTCGCACTGCCACCCCCCTCCTCGCACTGCCGTCCCCCCTCCTCGCCCCAGTCCCCCTCCTCGCACTGCCATCCCCCCCTCCTCGCACTGCCAACCCCCTCCTCGCACTGCCATCCCCCTCCTCGCCCCAGTCCCCCCTCCTCGCACTGCCATCCCCCTCCTCGCCCCAGTCCCCCCTCCTCGCACTGCCATCCCCCCTCCTCGCACTGCCACCCCCCTCCTCGCCCCAGTCGCCCCTCCTCGCACTGCCACCCCCCTCCTCGCCCCAGTCCCCCCTCCTCGCACTGCCATCCCCCCTCCTCGCACTGCCACCCCCCTCCTCGCCCCAGTCCCCCCTCCTCGCACTGCAACCCCCTCCTCGCCCCAGTCCCCCTCCTCGCACTGCCATCCCCCCTCCTGGCCCCAGGCCTCCCTCCTCACACTGCCACCCCCCCTCCTTGCACTGCCACCCCCCTCCTCGCACTGCCACCGCCCTCCTCGCCCCAGTCCCCCCTCCTCGCACTGCCATCCCCCCTCCAGGCCCCAGTCCCCCTCCGCGCACTGCCACCCCCCTCCTCGCCCCAGTCCCCCCTCCTCGCACTGCCATCCCCCCTCCTCGCACTGCCACCCCCCTCCTCGCCGCAGTCCCCCTCCTCGCACTGCCATCCCCCCCTCCTCGCACTGCCATCCCCCCCTCCTCGCCCCAGTCCCCCTCCTCGCACTGCCATCCCCCCTCCTCGCCCCAGTCCCCCTCCTCGCACTGCCATCCCCCCTCCTCGCCCCAGTCCCCCTCCTCGCACTGCCATCCCCCCTCCTCGCACTGCCACCCCCTCCTCGCACTGCCACCCCCCCTCCTCGCACTGCCACCCCCCCTCCTCACACTGCCACCCCCCCTCCTCGCACTGCCACCCCCCTCCTCGCACTGCCACCCCCCTCCTCGCACTGCCACCCCCCTCCTCGCACTGCCACCCCCTCCTCGCCCCAGGCCCCCTCCTCACACTGCCATCCCCCCTCCTCGCACTGCCACCCCCCCTCCTCGCACTGCCATCCCCCCTCCTCGCCCCAGTCCCCCTCCTCGCACTGCCACCCCCCTCCTCGCTCCAGTCCCCCTCCTCACACTGCCACCCCCCTCCTCGCACTGCCACCCCCCCTCCTCGCACTGCCATCCCCCCTCCTCGCCCCAGTCCCCCTCCTCACACTGCCAACCCCCTCCTCGCCCCAGTCCCCCTCCTCGCACTGCCATCCCCCCCTCCTCGCACTGCCAACCCCCTCCTCGCACTGCCATCCCCCTCCTCGCCCCAGTCCCCCCTCCTCGCACTGCCATCCCCCTCCTCGCCCCAGTCCCCCCTCCTCGCACTGCCATCCCCCCTCCTCGCACTGCCACCCCCCTCCTCGCCCCAGTCGCCCCTCCTCGCACTGCCACCCCCCTCCTCGCCCCAGTCCCCCCTCCTCGCACTGCCATCCCCCCTCCTCGCACTGCCACCCCCCTCCTCGCCCCAGTCCCCCCTCCTCGCACTGCAACCCCCTCCTCGCCCCAGTCCCCCTCCTCGCACTGCCATCCCCCTCCTGGCCCCAGGCCTCCCTCCTCACACTGCCACCCCCCCTCCTTGCACTGCCACCCCCCTCCTCGCACTGCCACCGCCCTCCTCGCCCCAGTCCCCCTCCTCGCACTGCCATCCCCCCTCCAGGCCCCAGTCCCCCTCCGCGCACTGCCACCCCCCTCCTCGCCCCAGTCCCCCCTCCTCGCACTGCCATCCCCCCTCCTCGCACTGCCACCCCCCTCCTCGCCGCAGTCCCCCTCCTCGCACTGCCATCCCCCCCTCCTCGCACTGCCATCCCCCCCTCCTCGCCCCAGTCCCCCTCCTCGCACTGCCATCCCCCCTCCTCGCCCCAGTCCCCCTCCTCGCACTGCCATCCCCCCTCCTCGCCCCAGTCCCCCTCCTCGCACTGCCATCCCCCCTCCTCGCACTGCCACCCCCTCCTCGCACTGCCACCCCCCCTCCTCGCACTGCCACCCCCCTCCTCACACTGCCACCCCCCCTCCTCGCACTGCCACCCCCCTCCTCGCACTGCCACCCCCCTCCTCGCACTGCCACCCCCCTCCTCGCACTGCCACCCCCTCCTCGCCCCAGGCCCCCTCCTCACACTGCCATCCCCCCTCCTCGCACTGCCACCCCCCCTCCTCGCACTGCCATCCCCCCTCCTCGCCCCAGTCCCCCTCCTCGCACTGCCACCCCCCTCCTCGCTCCAGTCCCCCTCCTCACACTGCCACCCCCCTCCTCGCACTGCCACCCCCCTCCTCGCACTGCCATCCCCCCTCCTCGCCCCAGTCCCCCTCCTCACACTGCCAACCCCCTCCTCGCCCCAGTCCTCCTCGCACTGCCATCCCCCCTCCTCGCACTGCCACCCCCCTCCTCGCACTGCCACCCCCCTCCTCGCACTGCCACCCCCCTCCTCACACTGCCACCCCCCTCCTCACACTGCCACCCCCCTCCTCGCCCCAGTCCCCCTCCTTGCACTGCCACCCCCCTCCTCGCCCCAGTCCCCCTCCTCGCACTGCCACCCCCCTCCTCGCACTGCCACCCCCCTCCTCGCCCCAGTCCCCCTCCTCACACTGCCACCCCCCTCCTCGCACTGCCACCCCCCTCCTCGCCCCAGTCCCCCTCCTCGCACTGCCACCCCCCCTCCTCGCACTGCCACCCCCCTCCTCACACTGCCACCCCCCTCCTCGCTCCAGTCCCCCTCCTCGCACTGCCACACCCCTCCTCGCTCCAGTCCCCCTCCTCGCACTGCCATCCCCCTCCTCGCACTGCCACCCCCCTCCTCGCACTGCCACCCCCCTCCTCGCACTGCCACCCCCCTCCTCGCCCCAGTCCCCCTCCTCGCACTGCCACCCCCCTCCTCGCTCCAGTCCCCCCTCCTCGCACTGCCACCCCCCTCCTCGCACTGCCACCCGCCTCCTCGCACTGCCACCCCCCTCCTCGCACTGCCACCCCCCTCCTCGCACTGCCACCCCCCTCCTCGCACTGCCACCCCCCTCCTCGCACTGCCACCCCCCTCCTCGCACTGCCACCCCCCTCCTCGCACTGCCACCCCCCTCCTCGCTCCAGTCCCCCTCCTCGTACTGCCATCCCCCCTCCTCGCACTGCCACCCCCATCCTCACACTGCCACCCCCCTCCTCGCTCCAGTCCCCCTCCTCGCACTGCCATCCCCCCTCCTCGCACTGCCACCCCCCTCCTCGCACTGCCACCCCCCTCCTCACACTGCCACCCCCCTCCTCACACTGCCACCCCCCTCCTCGCCCCAGTCCCCCTCCTCGCACTGCCACCCCCCTCCTCACACTGCCACCCCCCTCCTCACACTGCCACCCCCCTCCTCGCCCCAGTCCCCCTCCTCACACTGCCACCCCCCTCCTCGCACTGCCACCCCCCTCCTCACACTGCCACACCCCTCCTCGCTCCAGTCCCCCTCCTCGCACTGCCATCCCCCTCCTCGCACTGCCACCCCCCTCCTCGCACTGCCACCCCCCTCCTCGCTTCAGTCCCCCTCCTCGCACTGCCATCCCCCCTCCTCACACTGCCATCCCCCCTCCACGCACTGCCACCCCCCCTCCTCGCACTGCCATCCCCCCTCCTCGCCCCAGTCCCCCTCCTCGCACTGCCACCCCCCTCCTCGCTCCAGTCCCCCTCCTCACACTGCCACCCCCCTCCTCGCAATGCCACCCCCCTCCTCGCACTGCCATCCCCCCTCCTCGCCCCAGTCCTCCTCGCACTGCCATCCCCCCTCCTCGCACTGCCACCCCCCTCCTCACACTGCCGTCCCCCTCCTCGCCCCAGTCCCCCTCCTCACACTGCCAACCCCCTCCTCGCCCCAGTCCTCCTCGCACTGCCATCCCCCCTCCTCGCACTGCCACCCCCCTCCTCGCACTGCCACCCCCCTCCTCGCACTGCCACCCCCCTCCTCACACTGCCACCCCCCTCCTCACACTGCCACCCCCCTCCTCGCCCCAGTCCCCCTCCTTGCACTGCCACCCCCCTCCTCGCCCCAGTCCCCCTCCTCGCACTGCCACCCCCCTCCTCGCACTGCCACCCCCCTCCTCGCCCCAGTCCCCCTCCTCACACTGCCACCCCCCTCCTCGCACTGCCACCCCCCTCCTCGCCCCAGTCCCCCTCCTCGCACTGCCACCCCCCTCCTCGCACTATCACCCCCCTCCTCGCTCCAGTCCCCCCTCCTCGCACTGCCACCCCCCTCCTCGCACTGCCACCCCCGTCCTCGCACTGCCACCCCCCCTCCTCGCACTGCCATCCCCCTCCTCGCACCAGTCCCCCTCCTCACACTGCCATTCCCCTCCTCGCACTGCCACCCCCCTCCTCGCACTGCCACCCCCCTCCTCGCTCCAGTCCCCCCTCCTCGCACTGCCACCCCCCTCCTCGCACTGCCACCCCCGTCCTCGCACTGCCACCCCCCCTCCTCGCACTGCCACCCCCCTCCTCGCTCCAGTCCCCCTCCTCGTACTGCCATCCCCCTCCTCGCTCCAGTCCCCCTCCTCGTACTGCCATCCCCCCTCCTCGCACTGCCACCCCCATCCTCACACTGCCACCCCCCTCCTCGCTCCATGCCCCCTCCTCGCACTGCCATCCCCCCTCCTCGCACTGCCACCCCCATCCTCGCACTGCCACCCCCCTCCTCGCACTGCCACCCCGCTCCTCGCACTGCCACCCCCCTCCTCACACTGCCACCCCCCTCCTCGCCCCAGTCCCCCTCCTCGCACTGCCACCCCCCTCCTCACACTGCCACCCCCTCCTCACACTGCCACCCCCCTCCTCGCCCCAGTCCCCCTCCTCACACTGCCACCCCCCTCCTCGCACTGCCACACCCCTCCTCGCTCCAGTCCCCCTCCTCGCACTGCCATCCCCCCTCCTCGCCCCAGTCCCCCTCCTCACACTGCCACCCCCCTCCTCGCACTGCCACCCCCCTCCTCGCACTGCCATCCCACCATCTCGCTCCAGTCCCCCTCCTCGCACTGCCACCCCCCTCCTCGCACTGCCATCCCACCATCTCGCCCCAGTCCCCCTCCTCGCACTGCCATCCCCCCATCTCGCTCCAGTCCCCCTCCTCGCACTGCCACCCCCCTCCTCGCTCCAGTCCCCCTCCTTGCACTGCCACCCCTCTCCTCGCCCCAGTCCCCCTCCTTGCACTGCCATCCCCCCTCCTCGCCCCAGTCCCCCTTGTCGCACTGCCACCCCCCTCCTCGCCCCAGTCCCCCTCCTTGCACTGCCATCCCCCCTCCTCGCCCCAGTCCCCCTTGTCGCACTGCCACCCCCCTCCTCGCCCCAGTCCCCCTCCTCGCACTGCCATCCCCCCTCCTCGCCCCAGTCCCCTCTTCTCGCACTGCCATCCACCCTCCTCGCTCCAGTCCCCCTCCTCGCACTGCCATCCCCCCTCCTCGCCCCAGTCCCCTCTTCTCGCACTGCCATCCCCCTCCTCGCCCCAGTCCCCCTCCTCGCACTGCCACCCCCCCTCCTCGCACTGCCACCCCCCTCCTCACACTGCCACCCCCCTCCTCGCTCCAGTCCCCCCTCCTCGCACTGCCATCCCCCTCCTCGCCCCAGTCCCCCTCCTCACACTGCCATCCCCCTCCTCGCACTGCCACCCCCCTCC
The DNA here is from genome assembly GCF_047496885.1 of Scyliorhinus torazame. Classification (NCBI taxonomy): domain Eukaryota; kingdom Metazoa; phylum Chordata; class Chondrichthyes; order Carcharhiniformes; family Scyliorhinidae; genus Scyliorhinus; species Scyliorhinus torazame. The sequence continues at coordinate 6,470 of NW_027307970.1, forward strand.
TCGCACTGCCACCCCCCTCCTCGCCCCAGTCCCCCTCCTCGCACTGCCACCCCCCTCCTCGCTCCAGTCCCCCCTCCTCGCACTGCCACCCCCCTCCTCGCACTGCCACCCCCCTCCTCGCACTGCCACCCCCCTCCTCGCACTGCCACCCCCCTCCTCGCTCCAGTCCCCCCTCCTCGCACTGCCGTCCCCCTCCTCACACTGCCACCCCCCTCCTCGCTCCAGTCCCCCCTCCTCGCACTGCCACCCCCTCCTCGCACTGCCACCCCCTCCTCGCACTGCCACCCCCCTCCTCGCACTGCCACCCCCCCTCCTCACACTGCCACCCCCCCTCCTCACACTGCCACCCCCCTCCTCGCCCCAGTCCCCCTCCTCGCACTGCCATCCCCCTCCTCGCTCCAGTCCCCCTCCTCGCACTGCCATCCCCCCTCCTCGCACTGCCATCCCCCCTCCTCGCACTGCCACCCCCCTCCTCGCACTGCCACCCCCCTCCTCGCACTGCCACCCCCCTCCTCGCACTGCCACCCCCCTCCTCACACTGCCACCCCCCTCCTCACACTGCCACCCCCCTCCTCGCCCCAGTCCCCCTCCTCGCACTGCCACCCCCCTCCTCACACTGCCACCCCCCTCCTCACACTGCCATCCCCCTCCTCGCCCCAGTCCCCCTCCTCACACTGCCACCCCCCTCCTCGCACTGCCACCCCCCTCCTCGCTCCAGTCCCCCTCCTCGCACTGCCACCCCCCTCCTCGCTTCAGTCCCCCTCCTCGCACTGCCATCCCCCCTCCTCGCCCCAGTCCCCCTCCTCGCACTGCCATCCCCCTCCTCGCACTGCCATCCCCCCTCCTCGCCCCAGTCACCCTCCTCACACTGCCACCCCCCTTATCGCCCCAGTCCCCCTCCTCGCACTGCCATCCCCCCTCCTCGCACTGCCACCCCCCTCCTCGCACTGCCACCCCCCTCCTCACACTGCCACCCCCCTCCTCGCCCCAGTCCCCCTCCTCGCCCCAGTCCCCCTCCTCGCACTGCCATCCCCCTCCTCGCCCCAGTCCCCCTCCTCACACTGCCACCCCCCTCCTCGCACTGCCACCCCCCTCCTCGCCCCAGTCCCCCTCCTCGCACTGCCACCCCCCTCCTCGTTCCAGTCCCCCTCCTCGCATTGCCACCCCCCTCCTCGCCCCAGTCCCCCTCCTCACACTGCCATCCCCCCTCCTCGCTCCAGTCCCCCTCCTCGCACTGCCACCCCCCTCCTCGCCCCAGTCCCCCTCCTCGCACTGCCACCCCCCCATCTCACTCCAGTCCCCCTCCTCGCACTGCCACCCCCCTCCTCGCTCCAGTCCCCCTCCTCGCACTGCCACCGCCCTCCTCGCCCCAGTCCCCCTCCTCGCACTGCCACCGCCCTCCTCGCCCCAGTCCCCCTCCTCGCACTGCCACCCCCCTCCTCGCTCCAGTCCCCCTCCTCGCACTGCCATCCCCCCTCCTCGCCCCAGTCCCCCTCCTCGCACTGCCACCCCCCTCCTCGCCCCAGTCAACCTCCTCGCCCCAGTCCCCCTCCTCGCCCCAGTCCCTTCTCCTCGCCCCAGTCCCCCCTCCTCGCACTGCCATCCCCCCTCCTCGCCCCAGTCCCCCCTTCTCGCACTGCCACCCCCCAGCTCGCCCCAGTCAACCTCCTCGCCCCAGTCCCCCTCCTCGCCCCAGTCCCCCCTTCTCGCACTGCCATCCCCCCTCCTCGCCCCAGTCCCCCTCCTCGCACTGCCACCCCCCTCCTCGCACTGCCATCCCCCCTCCTCGCCCCAGTCCCCCCTTCTCGCACTGCCATCCCCCCTCCTCGCCCCAGTCAACCTCCTCGCCCCAGTCCCCCTCCTCGCACTGCCACCCCCCTCCTCGCACTGCCATCCCCCCTCCTCGCCCCAGTCCCCCCTTCTCGCACTGCCATCCCCCCTCCTCGCCCCAGTCAACCTCCTCGCCCCAGACACCCTCCTCGCACTGCCATCCCCCCTCCTCGCCCCAGTCCCCACTCACCCACACCCTGCCCTCACCCACACCCTGCCCTCACCCACACCCTGCCCTCACCCACACCCTCCCCTCACCCACACCCTCCCCTCACCCACACCCTCCCCTCACCCACACCCTCCCCTCACCCACACCCTCCCCTCACCCACACCCTCCCCTCACCCACACCCTCCCCTCACCCACACCCTCCCCTCACCCACACCCTCCCCTCACCCACACCCTCCCCTCACCCACACCCTCCCCTCACCCACACCCTCCCCTCACCCACACACTCCCCTCACCCACACACTCCCCTCACCCACACACTCCCCTCACCCACACACTCCCCTCACCCACACTCTCCCCTCACCCACACTCTCCCCTCACCCACACCCTCCCCTCACCCACACCCTCCCCCATCCACACCCCCCTCACCCACACTCCCCTCACCCACACCCCCCTCACCCACACCCCCCTAACCCACACCCCCCTCACCCACACACCCCTCACCCACACCCCCCTCACCCAAACCCTCCCCTCACCCAAACCCTCCCCTCACCCACACACACCCTCACCCACACACACCCTCACCCACATCCCCCTCACCCACACCCCCCTCACCCACACCCTCCCCTCACCCACACCCTCCCCTCACCCACACACACCCTCACCCACACCCTCCCCTCACCCACAACCCCCTCACCCACAACCCCCCTCACCCACACCCTCCCCTCATCCACACCCTCCCCTCATCCACACCCTCCCCTCACCCACACCCTCCCCTCACCCACACCCCCCTCACCCACACCCCCCTCACCCACACCCCCCTCACCCACACCCCCCTCACCCACACCCCCCTCACCCACACCCCCCTCACCCACACCCTCCCCTCACCCACACCCTCCCTCACCCACAACCCCCCTCACCCACAACCCCCCTCACCCACACCCCATCACCCACACCCCCCTCACCCACAGACCCCCCTCACAAACACACACACCCTCACCCACATCCCCCTCACCCACACCCTCCCCTCACCCACACACACCCTCACCCACAACCCCCCTCACCCACAACCCCCTCACCCACAACCCCCCTCACCCACAACCCCCCTCACCCACACCCTCCCCTCACCCACAACCCCCCTCACCCACACCCCCTCACCCACAACACCCCTCACCCGCCCCCCCCTCACCGGCCCCCCCCTCACCCGCCCCCCCCTCACCCACACACTCACTCTCCCCCCCACCCTCCCCTCACCCTGCCCACAGACATGAGCCCTGGTGGGCGAGGCGGGCACTGTACCTGGAAGCTGCCGAAGCAGCTGCCCCCGGGCAGGGTGACGTAGCAGACGTACGGCGGGTTACTGGACGGAACCATCTCATAAACCACCAGCGCGCCGTTCCTGAGCTCGGCCCCACGGGTCTGCTTCATCTGCCAGAACTCCTGCAGCGCCTCCACCACGTTCACTGGGGGGGGAAACACAGAGAGGTCAGCCCCCCCCCGTCACCGAGACCGCAGGGGGGGGAACATAGAGAGGTCAGCCCCCCCCGTCACCCAGACCGCAGGGGGGGAAACACAGAGAGGTCAGCCCCCCCCCCGTCACCCAGACCGCAGGGGGGGAAACACAGAGAGGTCAGCCCCCCCCCCGTCACCCAGACCGCAGGGGGGGAAACACAGAGAGGTCAGCCCCCCCCCCGTCACCCAGACCGCAGGGGGGGGAAACAGAGAGGTCAGCCCCCCCCCCGTCACCCAGACCGCAGGGGGAAACATAGAGAGGTCACCCCCCCCCGTCACCGAGACCGCGGGGGGGAAACACAGAGAGGTCACGCCCCCCCCCCGTCACCCAGACCGCAGGGGGGAAACATAGAGAGGTCAGCCCCCCCCCCGTCACCGAGACCGCAGGGGGGGGAACATAGAGAGGTCAGCCCCCCCCCGTCACCCAGACCGCAGGGGGAACATAGAGAGGTCAGCCCCCCCCCCGTCACCCAGACCGCAGGGGGGGAAACATAGAGAGGTCAGCCCCCCCCGTCACCCAGACCGCAGGGGGGGAAACATAGAGAGGTCAGCCCCCCCCCCGTCACCGAGACCGCAGGGGGGAGAACATAGAGAGGTCAGCCCCCCCCCCGTCACCGAGACCGCAGGGGGGGGAACATAGAGAGGTCAGCCCCCCCCCGTCACCCAGACCGCAGGGGGAACATAGAGAGGTCAGCCCCCCCCCGTCACCCAGACCGCAGGGGGAAACACAGAGAGGTCAGCCCCCCCCGTCACCCAGACCGCAGGGGGGGAAACATAGAGAGGTCAGCCCCCCCCCCGTCACCGAGACCGCAGGGGGGGAAACATAGAGAGGTCAGCCCCCCCCCCGTCACCCAGACCGCAGGGGGGAACATAGAGAGGTCAGCCCCCCCCCCCGTCACCGAGACCGCAGGGGGGGAAACATAGAGAGGTCAGCCCCCCCCCCCGTCACCGAGACCGCAGGGGGGGAAACATAGAGAGGTCAGCCCCCCCCCCCGTCACCCAGACCGCAGGGGAAACATAGAGAGGTCAGCCCCCCCCCCCCGTCACCCAGACCGCAGGGGGAACATAGAGAGGTCAGCCCCCCCCCGTCACCCAGACCGCAGGGGGAAACACAGAGAGGTCAGCCCCCCCCGTCACCCAGACCGCAGGGGGAACATAGAGAGGTCAGCCCCCCCCCGTCACCCAGACCGCAGGGGGAACATAGAGAGGTCAGCCCCCCCCCCGTCACCCAGACCGCAGGGGGGAACATAGAGAGGTCAGCCCCCCCCCCGTCACCCAGACCGCAGGGGGGAAACATAGAGAGGTCAGCCCCCCCCCCGTCACCCAGACCGCAGGGGGGGAAACATAGAGAGGTCAGCCCCCCCCGTCACCGAGACCGCAGGGGGGAAACATAGAGAGGTCAGCCCCCCCCCCGTCACCCAGACCGCAGGGGGGGAAACATAGAGAGGTCAGCCCCCCCCCCGTCACCGAGACCGCAGGGGGGGAAACATAGAGAGGTCACCCCCCCCTCGTCACCCAGACCGCAGGGGGGAACAGACAGAGAGGTCAGCCCCCCCCCCGTCACCGAGACCGCAGGGGGGAACATACAGAGAGGTCAGCCCCCCCGCCCCCGCCCCCCCCCCCGTCACCGAGACCGCAGGGGGGAACATACAGAGAGGTCAGCCCCCCCCCCCGTCACCGAGACCGCAGGGGGGGAAACATAGAGAGGTCAGCCCCCCCCCCCGTCACCGAGACCGCAGGGGGGGAAACATAGAGAGGTCAGCCCCCCCCCCCCCCGTCACCCAGACCGCAGGGGGGGAAACATAGAGAGGTCACCCCCCCCTCGTCACCCAGACCGCAGGGGGGAACAGACAGAGAGGTCAGCCCCCCCCCCGTCACCGAGACCGCAGGGGGGAACATACAGAGAGGTCAGCCCCCCCGCCCCCGCCCCCCCCCCCGTCACCGAGACCGCAGGGGGGAACATACAGAGAGGTCAGCCCCCCCCCCCCGTCACCGGGACCGCAGGGGGGAGATCGGAACACTCCGAGCTCTTTGTATTTATTCTTCGTAAGGAATAAATATCAGAATGACATCATGGACTAGGGCGATGACTGAATTGGACAAGAGGCACTGGAAAGGCTCGTCTGAGCTGCCATGGAATCCCTACAGTCAGGCCATTCGGCCCATCGAGTCTGCACCGAAAGAGCATCCCACCCAGGCCCACTCCCCCGCCCTATCCCCGTAACCTCACCTCATCCCCACATCCCTGGAGCGGGCAATTTAGCACGGCCAATCCACCTAACCTGCACATCTTTGGACACTAAGGGACAATTTAGCACGGCCAATCCACCTAACCTGCACATCTTTGGACACTAAGGGACAATTTAGCACGGCCAATCCACCTAACCTGCACATCTTTGGACACTAAGGGACAATTTAGCACGGCCAATCCACCTAACCTGCACATCTTTGGACACTAAGGGACAATTTAGCACGGCCAATCCACCCAACCTGCACATCTTTGGACACTAAGGGACAATTTAGCATGGCCAATCCACCTAACCTGCACATCTTTGGACACTAAGGGACAATTTAGCACGGTCATTCCACCTAACCTGCACATCTTTGGACACTAAGGGACAATTTAGCACGGCCAATCCACCTAACCTGCACATCTTTGGACACTAAGGGACAATTTAGCACGGCCAATCCACCTAACCTGCACATCTTTGGACACTAAGGGACAATTTAGCACGGTCATTCCACCTAACCTGCACATCTTTGGACACTAAGGGACAATTTAGCACGGCCAATCCACCTAACCTGCACATCTTTGGACACTAAGGGACAATTTAGCACAGCCAATCCACCTAACCTGCACATCTTTGGACACTAAGGGGCAATTTAGCATGGCCAATCCACCTAACCTGCACATCTTTGGACACTAAGGGACAATTTAGCACGGCCAATCCACCTAACCTGCACATCTTTGGACACTAAGGGACAATTTAGCACGGCCAATCCACCTAACCTGCACATCTTTGGACACTAAGGGGAAATTTAGCACGGCCAATCCACCTAACCTGCACATCTTTGGACACTAAGGGACAATTTAGCACAGCCAATCCACCTAACCTGCACATCTTTGGACACTAAGGGACAATTTAGCACGGTCATTCCACCTAACCTGCACATCTTTGGACACTAAGGGACAATTTAGCACGGCCAATCCACCTAACCTGCACATCTTTGGACACTAAGGGACAATTTAGCACAGCCAATCCACCTAACCTGCACATCTTTGGACACTAAGGGACAATTTAGCACGGCCAATCCACCTAACCTGCACATCTTTGGACACTAAGGGACAATTTAGCACGGTCATTCCACCTAACCTGCACATCTTTGGACACTAAGGGACAATTTAGCACGGCCAATCCACCTAACCTGTACATCTTTGGACTGTGGGAGGAACCCCACGCAGACACGGGGAGAAAGTGCAAACTGCACACAGTCACTCGAGGCTGGGATCGAACTGGGGTCTGAGGTGCTGTGAGGCAACAGTGCTAACCACTGTCCATTTTAAGTGGATAGTTCCCCTGGTCCAGATGGCAGTCACTGGGAGAGGTTTCGTGTTTTGAGCTCAAGCAGCTCAGGATTGTAAAAGGTACGCCACGTTTAATGTAACAGAAGTTTTGGGGATGAAGTAAGAGAGAAGGTTAATGAAGGGACTATGGTGGATGCAGGGGTCAGGGAGACGATAAGAAATAGGAACAGGAGGAGCCATTCAGCCCCTCGAGACTGCTCCGCCACTGAATAGGATCATGGGTGATCTGACATTGCTCACGTCCACCTTCCTGCCCTTTCCTGGTAAGCCTGATCCCGTCATGTGAGGGTACCTTTAAGAAATGGATGTTTAAGCAATGTACCTTTAAGAAATGGAGCTGATCATATTACTGAAGTGCTGTCAGAGGGTGGGGGGGAGCTGAGCTCACTTCTGCTTTTTGAGTTTCAGTTTGAGAAGGCAGCTGGGAGTGTCTGTGTGTTTTGCTGTGAGCTGCATGAAGAAACACAGAGCTGGTCTGTTGATTCCTGCAATCCAAAGACTATAAATATATTGAATGTAACCTAATGTGCTCCTATTTTTGAAGGTTTGAAGTCTTTTGGATGTTTAAAGGAACAGTTTGAAGGATTATTTAGTGTTGTAGTCTTTTGGGGTTATCTTTGAAGTAATGGGGAATAGATATTCAATGTTTGTTTTTTAAAGATTAAAGTGAGTTCATAGAATAAACATGGTTTTGTTTTGAAAACCACTTGTCCATTTCTGCTGTATCACACCTGGAGAGTACGCCGTGTGCTATTACAAGTTGTGGGTCGGTTGAACTCCATGAAACACTTTGGGCGTTCTGTCAACCCGGAACCATAACACCCCTCACTGATCAAGAATCGATCTATTCAGTCTTAAATATACACAGGAACTCTGCCCCACACCTCGCCGTGACAAGACTCAACCCTCAGAGAGCAAACTCCTGCTCATTCTGAAATTGCCCCCCCCCCTTTATTCTGAGACTGTCCTCTGGTCCCCGACTCTCCCACGCCGGGAAATATCCTCTCGGCATTTACCCTGTCAAACCCCGTGAAGAATCCGGTATGTTTCAATGAGATCAGACCTCATTCTTCTGAATTCCATAAGGCACAGGAGCAGAATTAGGCCACTCGGCCCATCGAGTCTGCTCCGCAATTCAATCATGGCTGATATTTTCTCCTCCCCATTCTCCAGCCTTCTCTCCATAACCCCTGATCCCCCCTATTAATTGTCTGCGTGGGTTTCCTGCGGGTGCTCCGGTTTCCCGAAAGACGTGCTTGTTAGGTGAATTGGACATTCTAAATTCTCCCTCGGTGTACCTGAACAGGTGCCGGAATGTGGCGACTAGGGGATTTTCACAGTAACGTCATTGCAGTGTTAATGTAAACTTGTGACACTAATAAAGACTGCTCTTAATTCCCCAGACACACACACAGTAAAAGCGACCCTCACTGTTAACATTTTTTTAATCGACTGAAGCTTTTACTATCTGCCTTTATATTTCTAACTGGCTCGCTCTCATACTCTAATTTTTCCTCATCAATATTTTAGTCAGCCTTTGCTGGTTTTTAGAATCTGTTGTGTGCTGAGCTGATGTTACTGCTGGACAGGCCAGATCCCAGGGTGCAACCCGCCTTGATAGATCCCAACTTGAATTTTTTGTTTGGATACATGGAGAGCGGGACTGAACAAAGTCATAGGAATCAGCTGATGTACTTCGAACAAAAGAATAAAACATTTATTAAACAGGATAGGATAAATGATATTACACTATTCCTTCGTCCCAACCGTACCTCTCAAGTGCACACATGTTCATAAGGATACAAAGAATACAGCACGGGAACAGCCCCTTCGGCCCTCCAAGCTTGCGCCGATCACGTGTCCTATCTAGACCAAACGCCTGTATCCTTCAATGCTCTGTCTGTTCATGTGCCTCTCCAGATAAGTCTGAAAGGTCACTAACGTATCTGCGTCAACCACCTCACTTGGCAGTGCATTCCAGGGCACCACCACCCTCTGTGTAAAAAACCTCCCCCGCACATCGGCAGCACGGTAGCATTGTGGATAGCACAATTGCTTCACAGCTCCAGGGTCCCAGTTTCGATTCCGGCTTGGGTCACTGTCTGTGCGGAGTCTGCACATCCTCCCCGTGTGTGCGTGGGTTTCCTCCGGGCGCTCCGGTTCCCTCCCACAGTCCAAAGATGCGCAGGTTAGGTGGATTGGCCGTGCTAAATTGTCCTTGGTGTCCAAAATTGCCCTTAGTGTTGGGTGGGGATACTGGGTTATGGGGATAGGGTGGAGGTGTTGAGTTTGGGTAGGGTGCTCTTTCCAAGAGCCGGTGCAGACTCGATGGGCTGAATGGCCTCCTTCTGCACTGTAAATTCTATGATAATCTATGATAATCTCCACTGAACGTTTCCCCCCCTCACCTTGCACCTGTGCCCCCTTGTAATTGTCATTTCCGCGCTGGGAAAAAGCCTCCAACTGTTCTCCCTGTCTGTGCCCATAATAATTTTATAAACTTCTATCAGGTCGCCCCTCAGCCTCCGTCTCTCTAGGGAGAACAATCCCAGTTTATTCAATCTCTCCTCATAGCTAATACCCTCCATGCCAGACAAACAAAGAACAAACAAAGAACAAAGAAATGTACAGCACAGGAACAGGCCCTTCGGCCCTCCAAGCCCGTGCCGACCATACTGCCCGACTAAACTACAATCTTCTACACTTCCTGGGTCCGTATCCTTCTATTCCCATCCTATTCATATATTTGTCAAGATGCCCCTTAAATGTCCCTATCGTCCCTGCTTCCACCACCTCCTCCGGTAGCGAGTTCCAGGCACCCACTACCCTCTGCGTAAAAAACTTGCCTCGTACATCTACTCTAAACCTTGCCCCTCTCACCTTAAACCTATGCCCCCTAGTAATTGACCCCTCTACCCTGGGGAAAAGCCTCTGACTATCCACTCTGTCTATGCCCCTCATAATTTTGTATACCTCTATCAGGTCTCCCCTCAACCTCCTTCGTTCCAGTGAGAACAAACCGAGTTTATTCAATCGCTCCTCATAGCTTATGCCCTCCATACCAGGCAACATTCTGGTAAATCTCTTCTGCACCCTCTCTAAAGCCTCCACATCCTTCTGGTAGTGTGGCGACCAGAATTGAACACTATACTCCAAGTGTGGCCTAACTAAGGTTCTATACAGCTGCAACATGACTTGCCAATTCTTATACTCAATGCCCCGGCCAATGAAGGCAAGCATGCCGTATGCCTTCTTGACTACCTTCTCCACCTGTGTTGCCCCTTTCAATGACCTGTGGATCTGTACTCCTAGATCTCTTTGACTTTCAATACTCTTGAGGGTTCTACCATTCACTGTATATTCCCTACCTGCATTAGCCCTTCCAAAATGCATTACCTCACATTTGTCCGGATTAAACTCCATCTGCCATCTCTCCGCCCAAGTCTCCAGACAATCTAAATCCTGCTGTATCCTCAGACAGTCCTCATCGCTATCCGCAATTCCACCAACCTTTGTGTCGTCTGCAAACTTACTAATCAGACCAGTTACATTTTCCTCCAAATCATTTATATATACTACAAAGAGCAAAGGTCCCAGCACTGATCCCTGTGGAACACCACTGGTCACAGCCCTCCAATTAGAAAAGCATCCCTCCATTGCTACCCTCTGCCTTCTATGGCCTAGCCAGTTCTGTATCCACCTTGCCAGTTCACCCCTGATCCCGTGTGACTTCACCTTTTGTACTAGTCTACCATGAGGGACCTTGTCAAAGGCCTTACTGAAGTCCATATAGACAACATCTACTGCCCTACCTGCATCAATCATCTTAGTGACCTCCTCGAATAACTCTATCAAGTTAGTGAGACACGACCTCCCCTTCACAAAACCGTGCTGCCTCTCACTAATACGTCCATTTGCTTCCAAATGGGAGTAGATCCTGTCTCGAAGAATTCTCTCCAGTAATTTCTATTTTTTAAGACACCCAACACCTCGTCTTTTTGGATCACAATGTGACCCAGGCTATCTACACCCCCTTCTCCAGACTCTTTGGTGAATACTGATGCAAAGTATTCATTTAGTACCTCGCCCATTTCCTCTGGCTCCACACATAGATTCCCTTGCCTATCCTTCAGTGGGCCAACCCTTTCCCTGGCTACCCTCTTGCTTTTTATGTACGTGTAAAAAGCCTTAGGATTTTCCTTAACCCTATTTGCCAATGACTTTTCATGACCCCTTCTAGCCCTCCTGACTCCTTGCTTAAGTTCCTTCCTACTTTCCTTATATGCCACACAGGCTTCGTCTGTTCCCAGCCTTTTAGCCCTGACAAATGCCTCCTTTTTCTTTTTGACGAGGCCTACAATATCACTCGTCATCCAAGGTTCCCGAAAATTGCCGTATTTATCTTTCTTCCTCACAGGAACATGCCTGTCCTGTATTCCTTTCAACTGACACTTGAAAGCCTCCCACATGTCAGATGTTGATTTGCCCTCAAACATCCGCCCCCAATCTATGTTCTTCAGTTCCCGCCTAATATTGTTATAATTAGCCTTCCCCCAATTTAGCACATTCATCCTCGGACCACTCTTATCCTTGTCCACCAGTACTTTAAAACTTACTGAATTGTGGTCACTGTTACCGAAATGCTCCCCTACTGAAACATCTACCACCTGGCCGGGCTCATTCCCCAATACCAGGTCCAGTACCGCCCCTTCCCTAGTTGGACTGTTTACATATTGTTTTAAGAAGCCCTCCTGGATGCTCCTTACAAACTCCGCCCCGTCTAAGCCCCTGGCACTAAGTGAGTCCCAATCAATATTGGGGAAGTTGAAGTCTCCCATCACCACAACCCTGTTGTTTTTACTCTTTTCCAAAATCTGTCTACCTATCTGCTCCTCTATCTCCCGCTGGCTGTTGGGAGGCCTGTAGTAAACCCCCAACATTGTGACTGCACCCTTCTTATTCCTGATCTCTACCCATATAGCCTCACTGCCCTCTGAGGTGTCCTCTCGCAGTATAGCTGTGATATTCTCCCGAACAAGTAGCGCAACTCCGCCTCCCCTTTTACATCCCCTCTATCCCGCCTGAAACATCTAAAATCTGGAACGTTTAGCTGCCAATCCTGCCCTTCCCTCAACCAGGTCTCTGTAATGGCAACAACATCATAGTTCCAAGTAGTAATCCAAGCTCTAAGTTCATCTGCCTTACCCGTAATGCTCCTTGCATTAAAACATATGCACTTCAGACAACATCCTGGTAAACCTTTTCTGCACTCTCCCCAAAGCCTCCACGTCCTTCTGGTAGTGGGGTGACCAGAATTGGACACCGTATTCCAAATGTGGCCGAACCAACATTCTATGTAGCATTATTTTCGAGCTTTTATACTCGATACCCCGTCCTATGAAGGCAAGCATGCCATAAGCTTTCTTTCCCACCATTTCCACCTGTGCTGCCACTTTTAAGGATCTGTGGACCTGCACACCCAGATCGCTGTGTCTCTATGGTCCTGATGGTTCTGCCATTTAATTTCTAGCTCCCGCCTGAGTTGGATCTACCAAAATGCATCACCTCGCATTTGTCCGGGTTAAATTCCACCTGCCATTTTTGCAGCCTCTCTATATCCTGTTGTATTCTCTGACAATCTTCATCACGAACCGCAACTCCTGCAGTCTTAGCATCATCCGCAAGTTATCAGCCCGCTGCTCTAATGTTCACAATAAGTTTGCAGGCGACACGGAAACGGGTTGTGGTAAATAGCCGAGGACAGCCTTGGGTTACAGGAGGATTGTTTTTTTCAGATTGTTTTAATTAAAGGTTTTTTCAACCAGAATTTTTACATAACGGAAAAATAAACGAAAAATATTGAACAAAACTAGGTGGCTGTTATCATTATACAAAACGAAGGGACACAGATCAACAACTCATTCCCGGTTTTCCAGTTCCCGTTATCCCGTTCCCGACATTCCCGTTCCCAATTTTCCCGTTCCAGATATTCCCGTTCCAGATATTCCCGTTCCAGATATTCCCGTTCCAGATAGTCCCATTCCCAGTTTTCCCATTCCCGGTATTCCCATTTCCAGTTCTCCCATTCCTGGTTTTCCGGTGTCCCGTTCCCGGTATTCTCGTTCCCGGTTTTCCCGTTCCCGGCATTCCCGTTCCCGGCATTCCCTTTCACGGCATTCCCAATATTACTGTTCCCGGTATTCTCATTCCTGGTTTTCCCATTCCCGATTTTCCCGTTCCCGGTTTTCCCGTTCACGGTTTTCCCGTTCCCGGTATTCACATTCCCGGCTTTCCTGTTCCCGGTACTACTGGTTTCCCCATTCCCAGTATTCCCATTCACGATATTCCCATTCCCGGTATTCCCATTCCCAATATTCCCATTCCCGGTTTTCCCGTTCCCGGTTTTCCCGTTCACGGTTTTCCCGTTCCCGGTATTCACATTCCCGGCTTTCCTGTTCCCGGTACTACTGGTTTCCCCATTCCCAGTATTCCCATTCACGATATTCCCATTCCCGGTATTCCCATTCCCAATATTCCCATTCCCGGTTTTCCCGTTCCCGGTTTTCCCGTTCCCGGTTTTCCCGTTCACGGTTTTCCCGTTCCCGGTATTCACATTCCCGGCTTTCCTGTTCCCGGTACTACTGGTTTCCCCATTCCCAGTATTCCCATTCACGATATTCCCATTCCCGGTTTTCCCGTTCCCGGTATTCCCATTCCCAATATTCCCATTCCCGGTTTTCCCATTCCCGGTTTTCCCGTTCACGGTTTTCCCGTTCCCGGTATTCACATTCCCGGCTTTCCTGTTCCCGGTACTACTGGTTTCCCCATTCCCGGTATTCCCATTCACGATATTCCCATTCCCGGTTTTCCCGTTCCCGGTATCCCATTCCCAATATTCACATTCCCGGTTTTCCCATTCCCGGTTTTCCCGTTCCTCCTGGCTTTCCCATTCCCGGTTTTCCCGTTCACGGTTTTCCCGTTCACGGTTTTCCCGTTCCCGGTATTCACATTCCCGGTATTCCCATTCCCGGTTTTCCCATTCCCGGTTTTCCCGTTCACGGTTTTCCCGTTCACGGTTTTCCCGTTCCCGGTATTCACATTCCCGGTTTTCCCATTCCCGGTTTTCCCATTCCCGGTATTCCCGTTCCCGGTGTTCCCGGTTTTCCCATTCCCGGTATTCCCGGTATTCCCGTTCCCGGTGTTCCCGGTTTTCCCGGTGTTCCCGGTTTTCCCATTCCCGGTTTTCCCATTCCCGGTATTCCCGGTTTTCCCTCGTACCTCTGCCATACCCCTGCGTGTGTTTGGCGAAACTCTTGACCACGGCCTCCACCGCCTCCCTCAGCACCGCGCGGCTCCGCTCATCAGGCCCGGCGGGGCCGGGTCCCAGCGCAGAGCCCGGAGAGGCCGCCGCTCCGGGCAGGGGGCCGCCAAATGGAGCTGCGGGAGAGGGCGGCTGGGCCCGAACCGACTCCATCAGGCAGAGGGGAGAGTGCGCATGCCCGGGTCCGGCCCCGCCCCCAGGGCGGACCCCGCCCCCAGGGGAGCCCCGCCTCCAGCCCTGAGATAGTCCATCAGAGGGAGGGGGAGAGTGCGCATGCCCGGGCTCGGCCCCGCCCCCAGGGGAGCCCCGCCTCCAGCCCTGAGATAGTCCATCAGAGGGAGGCGGAGAGTGCGCATGCCCGGGCTCGGCCCCGCCCCCAGGGGAGCCCCGCCCCAGGGGAGCCCCGCCTCCAGCCCTGAGAAAGTCCATCGGAGGGAGGGGGAGAGTGCGCATGCCCGGGCTCGGCTCCGCCCCCAGGGGAGCCCCGCCTCCAGCCCTGAGAAAGTCCATCAGACAGAGGGGAGAGTGCGCATGCCCGGGTCCGGCCCCGCCCCCAGGGGAGCCCCGCCTCCAACCTTGAGAAAGTCCATCGGAGGGAGGGGGAGAGTGCACATGCCCGGGTCCGGCCCCGCCCCCAGGGACAGCCCCGCCTCCAGCCCTGAGAAAGTCCATCAGAGAGAGGGGGAGAGTGCGCATGCCCGGGTCCGGCCCCGCCCCCAGGGACAGCCCCGCCTCCAGCCCTGAGAAAGTCCATCAGAGAGAGGGGGAGAGTGCGCATGCCCGGGTCCGGCCCCGCCCCCAGGGAGAGCCACGCCTCCAGCCTTGAGAAAGTCCATCAGAGAGAGGGGGAGAGTGCGCATGCCCGGGTCCGGCCCCGCCCCCAGGGAGAGCCCCGCCCTCACCCATGAGAAAGTCCATCACAGAGAGGGGGAGAGTGCGCATGCCCGGGCCCGCTCCGCCCCCAGCCCGGACAGAGTCCATTCGAGAGAGGGGGCGTGCGCATTCCCGGTCTCGGCCCCGCCCCCAGGCAGGACAGAGTCCATTCGGGAGAGGGGGAGTGCGCATGCCCGGGCTTGGCCCCACCCCCAGGCCGGAGAGAGTCCATCAGAGAGAGAGGGGGAGTGCGCATGCCCGGGCTCGGCCCCGCCCCCAGCCCGGAGATAGT
Source organism: Scyliorhinus torazame (assembly GCF_047496885.1). Lineage (NCBI taxonomy): Eukaryota > Metazoa > Chordata > Chondrichthyes > Carcharhiniformes > Scyliorhinidae > Scyliorhinus > Scyliorhinus torazame. The sequence goes on from NW_027307970.1 coordinate 22,050, forward strand.
CCATCAGAGAGAGAGGGGGAGTGCGCATGCCCGGGCTCGGCCCCGCCCCCAGCCCGGAGATAGTCCATCAGAGAGAGAGGGGGAGTGCGCATGCCCGGGCTCGGCCCCGCCCCCAGCCCGGAGATAGTCCATCAGAGAGAGAGGGGGAGTGCGCATGCCCGGGCTCGGCCCCGCCCCCGCCCCCAGCCCGGAGATAGTCCATCAGAGAGAGAGGGGGAGTGCGCATGCCCGGGCTCGGCCCCGCCCCCAGCCCGGAGATAGTCCATCAGAGAGAGAGGGGGAGTGCGCATGCCCGGGCTCGGCCCCGCCCCCAGCCCGGAGATAGTCCATCAGAGAGAGAGGGGGAGTGCGCATGCCCGGGCTCGGCCCCGCCCCCAGCCCGGAGATAGTCCATCAGAGAGAGAGGGGGAGTGCGCATGCCCGGGCTCGGCCCCGCCCCCTGGATTCAGAGCGGGGAGAGTGCTGCCCGGGCCGGGCTGTGTCTGCGCCGCTGAGCGGCCTCCCCGCGCCGTGTGTCCGGGTGATGATGCCGGGCGCTCGGGGCCGGCCCCCGCCTCCTGTGGCTCTGAGCCCGGAGCTGCTGGCCATGGGCAAGGGGGAGAGTCTGCCTCCTCCCACCCTGCAGCCCGGACCCACATACCCGGTAAGGCCGCCCTCACCCCACCCTCACCCCCACCCTTCACCTCACCCTGACCCCTCACACTGCCACTCACCCCCGACCCTGACCCCTCACCCCCGACCCTGACCCCTCACCCCCGACCCTGACCCCTCACCCCCGACCCTGACCCCTCACCCCCGACCCTCACCCCTCACCCCTCACCCCCGACCCCTGACCCCTCACCCCCGACCCTGACCCCTCACCCCCGACCCTGACCCCTCACCCCCGACCCTGACCCCTCACCCCCGACCCTCACCCCTGACCCCTCACCCCCGACCCCTGACCCCTCACCCCCGACCCTGACCCCTCACCCCCGACCCTGACCCCCCGACCCTGACCCCTCACCCCCGACCCTGACCCCTCACCCCCGACCCTGACCCCTCACCCCCGACCCTGACCCCTCACCCCCGACCCTGACCCCTCACCCCCGACCCTGACCCCTCACCCCCGACCCTCACCCCTGACCCCTCACCCCCGACCCCTGACCCCTCACCCCCGACCCTGACCCCTCACCCCCGACCCTGACCCCCCGACCCTGACCCCTCACCCCCGACCCTGACCCCTCACCCCCGACCCTGACCCCTCACCCCCGACCCTGACCCCTCACCCCCGACCCTGACCCCTCACCCCCGACCCTGATCCCTCACCCCCGACCCTGATCCCTCACCCCCGACCCTGACCTCTCACCCCCGATCCTGACCCCTCACCCCCACCCTCCACCTCACCCCGACCCCTCACCCCCACCCCGACCCCTCACCCCCACCCCGACCCCTCACCCCCGACCCCTCACCCCCGACCCCTCACCCCCGACCCCTCACCCCCGACCCCTCACCCCCGACCCCTCACCCCCGACCCCTCACCCCCGACCCCTCACCCCCGACCCCTCACCCCCGACCCCTCACCCCCGACCCCTCACCCCGACCCCTCACCCCGACCCCTCACCCCCGACCCCTCACCCCGACCCCTCACCCCCGACCCCTCACCCCCGACCCCTCACCCCCGACCCCTCACCCCCGACCCCTCACCCCCGACCCCTCACCCCGACCCCTCACCCCCGACCCCTCACCCCGACCCCTCACCCCCGACCCCTCACCCCCGACCCCTCACCCCCGACCCCTCACCCCCGACCCCTCACCCCCGACCCCTCACCCCCGACCCCTCACCCCCGACCCCTCACCCCGACCCCTCACCCCCGACCCCCTCACCCCCGACCCCTCACCCCCGACCCCTCACCCCCGACCCCTCACCCCCGACCCCTCACCCCCGACCCCTCACCCCCGACCCCTCACCCCCGACCCCTCACCCCCGACCCCTCACCCCCGACCCCTCACCCCCGACCCCTCACCCCCGACCCCTCACCCCCGACCCCTCACCCCCGACCCCTCACCCCCGACCCCTCACCCCCGACCCCTCACCCCCGACCCCTCACCCCCGACCCCTCACCCCCGACCCCTCACCCCCGACCCCTCACCCCCGACCCCTCACCCCCGACCCCTCACCCCCGACCCCTCACCCCCGACCCCTCACCCCCGACCCCTCACCCCCGACCCCTCACCCCCGACCCCTCACCCCCGACCCCTCACCCCCGACCCCTCACCCCCGACCCCTCACCCCCGACCCCTCACCCCCGACCCCTCACCCCCGACCCCTCACCCCCGACCCCTCACCCCCGACCCCTCACCCCCGACCCCTCACCCCCGACCCCTCACCCCCGACCCCTCACCCCTCACCCCCGACCCCTCACCCCCGACCCCTCACCCCCGACCCCTCACCCCCGACCCCTCACCCCCCCACCCTGACCCCCCCACCCTGACCCCCCCACCCTGACCCCCCCACCCTGACCCCCCCACCCTGACCCCCCCACCCTGACCCCCCCACCCTGACCCCCCCAACCTGACCCCCCACCCTGACCCCTGACCCTGACCCCCCACCCTGACCCCTCACCCCCCACCCTGACCCCTCACCCCCCACCCTGACCCCTCACCCCCCACCCTGACCCCTCACCCCCCACCCTGACCCCTCACCCCCCACCCTGACCCCTCACCCCCCACCCTGACCCCTCACCCCCCACCCTGACCCCTCACCCCCCACCCTGACCCCTCACCCCCCACCCTGACCCCTCACCCCCCACCCTGACCCCTCACCCCCCACCCTGACCCCTCACCCCCCACCCTGACCCCTCACCCCCCACCCTGACCCCTCACCCCCCACCCTGACCCCTCACCCCCCACCCTGACCCCTCACCCCCCACCCTGACCCCTCACCCCCCCACCCTGACCCCTCACCCCCCACCCTGACCCCTCACCCCCCACCCTGACCCCTCACCCCCCACCCTGACCCCTCACCCCCACCCTGACCCCTCACCCCCACCCTGACCCCTCACCCCCGACCCCCATCCCCGACCCTGACCCCCCTGACCCCTCACCCCTCACCCCTGAGCCCTCACCCTGAGCCCTCACCCTGACCCCTCACCCCCACCCTGCCCCCCACTCTGACCCCTCACCCCCACCCTGCCCCCCACTCTGACCCCTCACCCCCACTCTGACCCCTCACCCCCACTCTGACCCCTCACCCCCACTCTGACCCCTCACCCCCACTCTGACCCCTCACCCCCACTCTGACCCCTCACCCCCACTCTGACCCCTCACCTCCACTCTGACCCCTCACCCCCACTCTGACCCTGACCCCCCACCCTGACCCCCCACCCTGACCCCCCACCCTGACCCCCCACCCTGACCCCCCACCCTGGACCCCTCCCACCCTGACCCCTCCCACCCTGACCCCTCCCAACCTGACCCCACACCCTGACCCCTCAACCCCACCCTGACCCCTCAACCCCACCCTGACCCCTCAACCCCACCCTGACCCCTCAACCCCACCCTGACCCCTCAACCCCACCCTGACCCCTCAACCCCACCCTGACCCCTCAACCCCACCCTGACCCCTCAACCCCACCCTGACACCCTGACCCCCTCCCCCTGGCCCCTCCCCCCTGGCCCCGGACCCCCGACCCTGGCCCCGGACCCCCGACCCTGGCCCCGGACCCCCGACCCTGGCCCCGGACCCCCGACCCTGGCCCCGGACCCCCGACCCTGGCCCCGGACCCCCGACCCTGACCCCTCACCCCCGACCCTGACCCCTCACCCCCGACCCTGACCCCTCACCCCCGACCCTCACCCCCACCCTGACCCCTCACCCCCACCCTGACCCCTCACCCCCACCCTGACCCCTCACCCCCACCCTGACCCCTCACCCCCACCCTGACCCCTCACCCCCGACCCTGACCCCTCACCCCCGACCCTGACCCCTCACCCCCGACCCTGACCCCTCACCCCCAAACCTGACCCCCCATCCCCGACCCTCACCCCTGACCCCTCACCCCTGACCCCTCACCCCTGACCCCTCACCCTGACCCCTCACCCTGACCCCTCACCCTGACCCCTCACCCTGACCCCTCACCCCCACCCTGCCCCCCACTCTGACCCCTCACCCCCACCCTGCCCCCCACTCTGACCCCTCACCCCCACTCTGACCCCCCACTCTGACCCCCCACCCTGACCCCCCACCCTGACCCCCCACCCTGACCCCTCACCCTGACCCCCTCCCACCCTGACCCCTCCCACCCTGACCCCTCCCACCCTGACCCCTCCCACCCTGACCCTGACCCCACACCCTGACCCCTCAACCCCACCCTGACCCCTCAACCCCACCCTGACCCCTCAACCCCACCCTGACCCCTCAACCCCACCCTGACCCCTCAACCCCACCCTGACCCCTCAACCCCACCCTGACCCCTCAACCCCCCCCTGACCCCTCAACCCCCCCCGGCCCCGGACCCCCCCCTGGCCCCGGACCCCCCCCTGGCCCCGGACCCCCCCCTGGCCCCGGACCCCCCCCTGGCCCCGGACCCCCCCCTGGCCCCGGACCCCCGACCCTGACCCCTCACCCCCGACCCTGACCCCTCACCCCCGACCCTGACCCCTCACCCCCGACCCTCACCCCCACCCTGACCCCTCACCCCCACCCTGACCCCTCACCCCCACCCTGACCCCTCACCCCCACCCTGACCCCTCACCCCCACCCTGACCCCTCACCCCCAACCCTGACCCCTCACCCCTGACCCCTCACCCCTGACCCCTCACCCCTGACCCCTCACCCTGACCCCTCACCCTGACCCCTCACCCTGACCCCTCACCCTGACCCCTCACCCCCACCCTGCCCCCCACTCTGACCCCTCACCCCCACCCTGCCCCCCACTCTGACCCCTCACCCCCACTCTGACCCCCCACTCTGACCCCCCACCCTGACCCCCCACCCTGACCCCCCACCCTGACCCCTCACCCTGACCCCCTCCCACCCTGACCCCCTCCCACCCTGACCCCTCCCACCCTGACCCCTCCCACCCTGACCCCTCCCACCCTGACCCTGACCCCACACCCTGACCCCTCAACCCCACCCTGACCCCTCAACCCCACCCTGACCCCTCAACCCCACCCTGACCCCTCAACCCCACCCTGACCCCTCAACCCCACCCTGACCCCTCAACCCCCCCCTGACCCCTCAACCCCCCCCGGCCCCGGACCCCCCCCTGGCCCCGGACCCCCCCCTGGCCCCGGACCCCCCCCTGGCCCCGGACCCCCCCCTGGCCCCGGACCCCCCCCTGGCCCCGGACCCCCCCCTGGCCCCGGACCCCCCCCTGGCCCCGGACCCCCCCCTGGCCCCGGACCCCCCCCTGGCCCCGGACCCCCCCCTGGCCCCGGACCCCCCCCTGGCCCCGGACCCCCCCCTGGCCCCGGACCCCCCCCTGGCCCCGGACCCCCCCTGGCCCCGGACCCCCCCCTGGCCCCGGACCCCCCCCTGGCCCCGGACCCCCCCCTGGCCCCGGACCCCCCCCTGGCCCCGGACCCCCCCCTGGCCCCGGACCCCCCCCTGGCCCCGGACCCCCCCCTCGCCCCGGACCCCCCCCTCGCCCCGGACCCCCCCCTCGCCCCGGACCCCCCCCTCGCCCCGGACCCCCCCCTCGCCCCGGACCCCCCCCTCGCCCCGGACCCCCCCCTCGCCCCGGACCCCCCCCTCGCCCCGGACCCCCCCCCTCGCCCCGGACCCCCCCCTCGCCCCGGACCCCCCCCTCGCCCCGGACCCCCCCCTCGCCCCGGACCCCCCCCTCGCCCCGGACCCCCCCCTCGCCCCGGACCCCCCCCTCGCCCCGGACCCCCCCCTCGCCCCGGACCCCCCCCTCGCCCCGGACCCCCCCCTCGCCCCGGACCCCCCCCTCGCCCCGGACCCCCCCCTCGCCCCGGACCCCCCCCTCGCCCCGGACCCCCCCCTCGCCCCGGACCCCCCCCTCGCCCCGGACCCCCCCCTCGCCCCGGACCGTCCCCTCGCCCCGGACCGTCCCCTCGCCCCGGACCGTCCCCTCGCCCCGGACCGTCCCCTCGCCCCGGACCGTCCCCTCGCCCCGGACCGTCCCCTCGCCCCGGACCGTCCCCTCGCCCCGGACCGTCCCCTCGCCCCGGACCGTCCCCTCGCCCCGGACCCCCCCCTCGCCCCGGACCCCCCCCTCGCCCCGGACCCCCCCCTCGCCCCGGACCGTCCCCTCGCCCCGGACCGTCCCCTCGCCCCGGACCGTCCCCTCGCCCCGGACCGTCCCCTCGCCCCGGACCGTCCCCTCGCCCCGGACCGTCCCCTCGCCCCGGACCGTCCCCTCGCCCCGGACCGTCCCCTCGCCCCGGACCGTCCCCTCGCCCCGGACCGTCCCCTCGCCCCGGACCGTCCCCTCGCCCCGGACCGTCCCCTCGCCCCGGACCGTCCCCTCGCCCCGGACCGTCCCCTCGCCCCGGACCGTCCCCTCGCCCCGGACCGTCCCCTCGCCCCGGACCGTCCCCTCGCCCCGGACCGTCCCCTCGCCCCGGACCGTCCCCTCGCCCCGGACCGTCCCCTCGCCCCGGACCGTCCCCTCGCCCCGGACCGTCCCCTCGCCCCGGACCGTCCCCTCGCCCCGGACCGTCCCCTCGCCCCGGACCGTCCCCTCGCCCCGGACCGTCCCCTCGCCCCGGACCGTCCCCTCGCCCCGGACCGTCCCCTCGCCCCGGACCGTCCCCTCGCCCCGGACCGTCCCCTCGCCCCGGACCGTCCCCTCGCCCCGGACCGTCCCCTCGCCCCGGACCGTCCCCTCGCCCCGGACCGTCCCCTCGCCCCGGACCGTCCCCTCGCCCCGGACCGTCCCCTCGCCCCGGACCGTCCCCTCGCCCCGGACCGTCCCCTCGCCCCGGACCGTCCCCTCGCCCCGGACCGTCCCCTCGCCCCGGACCGTCCCCTCGCCCCGGACCGTCCCCTCGCCCCGGACCGTCCCCTCGCCCCGGACCGTCCCCTCGCCCCGGACCGTCCCCTCGCCCCGGACCGTCCCCTCGCCCCGGACCGTCCCCTCGCCCCGGACCGTCCCCTCGCCCCGGACCGTCCCCTCGCCCCGGACCGTCCCCTCGCCCCGGACCGTCCCCTCGCCCCGGACCGTCCCCTCGCCCCGGACCGTCCCCTCGCCCCGGACCGTCCCCTCGCCCCGGACCGTCCCCTCGCCCCGGACCGTCCCCTCGCCCCGGACCGTCCCCTCGCCCCGGACCGTCCCCTCGCCCCGGACCGTCCCCTCGCCCCGGACCGTCCCCTCGCCCCGGACCGTCCCCTCGCCCCGGACCGTCCCCTCGCCCCGGACCGTCCCCTCGCCCCGGACCGTCCCCTCGCCCCCGGTCCCCTCACCCCCGCCCCCCAGACCCTCTCACCCCCCCCAGACCCTCTCACCCCCCCGACCCTCTCCCACCCCCCCCCCCGACCCTCTCACGCCCCCCCAGACCCTCTCTCGCCCCCCCAGACCCTCTCCCGCCCCCCCAGACCCTCTCCCGCCCCCCCGACCCTCTCCCACCCCCCCCGACCCTCTCCCACCCCCCCCAGACCCTCTCACTCCCCCCCCAGACCCTCTCACTCCCCCCCCAGACCCTCTCACTCCCCCCCCAGACCCTCTCACTCCCCCCCAGACCCTCTCACTCCCCCCCCAGACCCTCTCACTCCCCCCCCAGACCCTCTCACTCCCCCCCCAGACCCTCTCACTCCCCCCCCAGACCCTCTCACTGCCCCCCCCCAGACCCTCTCACTGCCCCCCCCCAGACCCTCTCACTGCCCCCCCCCAGACCCTCTCACTCCCCCCCCCCCAAGACCCTCTCACTGCCCCCCCCAGACCCTCTCACTGCCCCCCCCAGACCCTCTCACTGCCCCCCCCCAGACCCTCTCACTGCCCCCCCCCCAGACCCTCTCACTGCCCCCCCCCCAGACCCTCTCACTGCCCCCCCCAGACCCTCTCACTGCCCCCCCCAGACCCTCTCACTCCCCCCCAGACCCTCTCACTCCCCCTCAGACCCTCTCACCCTCCCCCCCCCCAGAACCTCTCACCCCCCCCCAGACCCTCTCAATGCCCCAGACCCTCTCACCCCCCCTCCCCCAGACCCTCTCACCCCCCCTCCCCCAGACCCTCTCACCCCCCCTCCCCCAGACCCTCTCACCCCCCCCAAGACGGTCCCCTGACCCCCGGTCCCCTCCCCCCTGACCCCCGACCCTCTCACCCCCCCCCAGACCCCCTCACCCCCCCCAGACCCCCTCACCCCCCCCCCCAGACCCCCTCACCCCCCCCAGACCCCCTCACCCCCCCCAGACCCTCTCACCCCCCCCAGACCCTCTCACCCCCCCCAGACCCTCTCACCCCCCCCCCAGAACCTCTCACTGCCCCCCCCAGACCCTCTCACTGCCCCCCCCCAGACCCTCTCACTCCCCCCCAGACCCTCTCACTCCCCCTCAGACACTCTCACCCTCCCCCCCCCAGAACCTCTCACCCCCCCCCCAGACCCTCTCAATGCCCCAGACCCTCTCACCCCCCCTCCCCCAGACCCTCTCACCCCCCTCCCCCAGACCCTCTCACCCCCCCCTCCCCCAGACCCTCTCACCCCCCCTCCCCCAGACCCTCTCACCCCCCCTCCCCCAGACCCTCTCACCCCCCCTCCCCCAGACCCTCTCACCCCCCCCAAGACGGTCCCCTGACCCCCGGTCCCCTCCCCCCTGACCCCTCCCCCCTGACCCCGACCCTCTCACCCCCCCAGACCCCCTCACCCCCCCCAGACCCCCTCACCCCCCCCAGACCCCCTCACCCCCCCCAGACCCCCTCACCCCCCCCAGACCCCCTCACCCCCCCCAGACCCCCTCACCCCCCCAGACCCCCTCACCCCCCCCAGACCCCCTCACCCCCCCCAGACCCCCTCACCCCCCCCAGACCCCCTCACCCCCCCAGACCCCCTCATCCCCCCCAGACCCCCTCATCCCCCCCAGACCCCCTCATCCCCCCCAGACCCCCTCACCCCCCCCAGACCCCCTCACCCCCCCCAGACCCCCTCACCCCCCCCAGACCCCCTCACCCCCCCCAGACCCCCTCACCCCCCCCAGACCCCCTCACCCCCCCCAGACCCTCTCACCCCCCCCAGACCCTCTCACCCCCCCCAGACCCTCTCACCCCCCCCAGACCCTCTCACCCCCCCCAGACCCTCTCACCCCCCCAGACCCTCTCACCCCCCCCCAGACCCTCTCACCCCCCCCCAGACCCTCTCACCCCCCCCCAGACCCTCTCACCCCCCCCCAGACCCTCTCACCCCCCCCCAGACCCTCTCACCCCCCCCCAGACCCTCTCACCCCCCCCCCAGACCCTCTCACCCCCCCCCAGACCCTCACCCCCCCCCACCCTGACCCCTCACCGCCCCCACCCTGACCCCTCACCGCCCCCACCCTGACCCCTCACCGCCCCCACCCTGACCCCTCACCGCCCCCACCCTGACCCCTCACCGCCCCCACCCTGACCCCTCACCGTCCCCACCCTGACCCCTCACCGCCCCCACCCTGACCCCTCACCGCCCCCACCCTGACCCCTCACCGCCCCCACCCTGACCCCTCACCGCCCCCACCCTGACCCCTCACCGCCCCCACCCTGACCCCTCACCGCCCCCACCCTGACCCCTCACCGCCCCCACCCTGACCCCTCACCGCCCCCACCCTGACCCCTCACCGCCCCCACCCTGACCCCTCACCGCCCCCACCCTGACCCATCACCCCTCACCGCCCCCACCCTGACCCCTCACCCCCCCCCCTCCCTGACTGACTTCTCACCCCCGACCCTGATCCCTCACCCTGTCGCCAGGTCCCTGAGGTATTCTGGAGGGAGGCACTGAGGGAGGTGCTCAGTCCGGAGGGTCAGAGGGAGTTGCTCTGTACGGAGGGTCAGAGGGAGTTGCTCTGTACGGAGGGTCAGAGGGAGCTGCTCTGGAGGGAGGGTCAGAGGGAGCTGCTCTGTACGGAGGGTCAGAGGGAGCTGCTCTGTACGGAGGGTCAGAGGGAGCTGCTCTGTACGGAGGGTCAGAGGGAGCTGCTCTGGAGGGAGGGTCAGAGGGAGCTGCTCTGTACGGAGGGTCAGAGGGAGCTGCTCTGTACGGAGGGTCAGAGGGAGTTGCTCTGGAGGGAGGGTCAGAGGGAGCTGCTCTGTACGGAGGGTCAGAGGGAGCTGCTCTGTACGGAGGGTCAGAGGGAGTTGCTCTGGAGGGAGGGTCAGAGGGAGTTGCTCTGTACGGAGGGACAGAGGGAGCTGCTCTGTACGGAGGGTCAGAGGGAGTTGCTCTGTACGGAGGGTCAGAGGGAGTTGCTCTGTACGGAGGGTCAGAGGGAGCTGCTCTGGAGGGAGGGTCAGAGGGAGTTGCTCCGTACGGAGAGTCAGAGGGAGCTGCTCTGGAGGGAGGGTCAGAGGGAGTTGCTCCGTACGGAGGGTCAGAGGGAGCTGCTCTGGAGGGAGGGTCAGAGGGAGTTGCTCTGTACGGAGGGTCAGAGGGAGTTGCTCTGTACGGAGGGTCAGAGGGATTTGCTCTGTATGGAGGGTCAGAGGGAGCTGCTCTGGAGGGAGGGTCAGAGGGAGCTGCTCTGGAGGGAGGGTCAGAGGGAGTTGCTCTGGAGGGAGGGTCAGAGGGAGCTGCTCTGTACGGAGGGTCAGAGGGAGCTGCTCTGGAGGGAGGGTCAGAGGGAGTTGCTCTGTACGGAGGGTCAGAGGGAGTTGCTCCGTACGGAGGGTCAGAGGGAGCTGCTCAGTACGGAGGGTCAGAGGGAGTTGCTCTGGAGGGAGGGTCAGAGGGGTTGCTCTGTACGGAGGGTCAGAGGGAGCTGCTCTGTACGGAGGGTCAGAGGGAGTTGCTCTGGAGGGAGGGTCAGAGGGAGTTGCTCTGGAGGGAGTGTCAGAGGGAGTTGCTCTGTACGGAGGGTCAGAGGGACCTGCTCTGTACGGAGGGTCAGAGGGAGTTGCTCTGGAGGGAGGGTCAGAGGGAGTTGCTCTGGAGGGAGGGTCAGAGGGAGTTGCTCTGGAGGGAGGGTCAGAGGGAGTTGCTCTGGAGGGAGGGTCAGAGGGAGCTGCTCTGTACGGAGGGTCAGAGGGAGCTGCTCTGTACGGAGGGTCAGAGTGAGTTGCTCTGGAGGGAGGGTCAGAGGGAGCTGCTCTGTACGGAGGGTCAGAGGGAGCTGCTCAGAACGGAGGGTCAGAGGGAGCTGCTCTGTACGGAGGGTCAGAGGGAGTTGCTCTGGAGGGAGGGTCAGAGGGAGTTGCTCTGGAGGGAGTGTCAGAGGGACCTGCTCTGTACGGAGGGTCAGAGGGACCTGCTCTGTACGGAGGGTCAGAGGGAGCTGCTCTGTACGGAGGGTCAGAGGGAGTTGCTCTGGAGGGAGGGTCAGAGGGAGCTGCTCTGTACGGAGGGTCAGAGGGACCTGCTCTGTCCGGAGGGTCAGAGGGAGTTGCTCTGCACGGAGGGTCAGAGGGACCTGCTCTGTACGGAGGGTCAGAGGGAGTTGCTCTGGAGGGAGGGTCAGAGGGAGTTGCTCTGTACGGAGGGTCAGAGGGAGCTGCTCTGGAGGGAGGGTCAGAGGGAGCTGCTCTGTACGGAGGGTCAGAGGGACCTGCTCTGTACGGAGGGTCAGAGGGAGCTGCTCAGTACGGAGGGTCAGAGGGAGTTGCTCTGTACGGAGGGTCAGAGGGACCTGCTCTGTACGGAGGGTCAGAGGGAGCTGCTCTGTACGGAGGGTCAGAGGGAGCTGCTCTGTACGGAGGGTCAGAGGGAGCTGCTCTGTACGGAGGGTCAGAGGGAGTTGCTCTGGAGGGAGGGTCAGAGGGAGTTGCTCTGGAGGGAGGGTCAGAGGGAGTTGCTCTGGAGGGAGGGTCAGAGGGAGTTGCTCTGGAGGGAGGGTCAGAGGGAGTTGCTCTGTACGGAGGGTCAGAGGGAGTTGCTCTGGAGGGAGGGTCAGAGGGAGCTGCTCTGTACGGAGGGTCAGAGGGAGTTGCTCTGGAGGGAGGGTCAGAGGGACCTGCTCTGTACGGAGGGTCAGAGGGAGTTGCTCTGGAGGGAGGGTCAGAGGGAGTTGCTCTGTACGGAGGGTCAGAGGGAGTTGCTCTGTACGGAGGGTCAGAGGGAGTTGCTCTGTACGGAGGGTCAGAGGGAGTTGCTCTGTACGGAGGGTCAGAGGGAGCTGCTCTGTACGGAGGGTCAGAGGGAGCTGCTCTGTACGGAGGGTCAGAGGAAGCTGCTCTGTACGGAGGGTCAGAGGGAGTTGCTCTGTACGGAGGGTCAGAGGGAGCTGCTCTGGAGGGAGGGTCCGAGGGAGCTGCTCTGGAGGGAGGGTCAGAGGGAGCTGCTCTATACGGAGGGTCAGAGGGAGTTGCTCTGTACGGAGGGTCAGAGGGAGCTGCTCTGTACGGAGGGTCAGAGGGAGCTGCTCTGTACGGAGGGTCAGAGGGAGTTGCTCTGTACGGAGGGTCAGAGGGAGCTGCTCTGTACGGAGGGTCAGAGGGAGTTGCTCTGTACGGAGGGTCAGAGGGAGCTGCTCTGTACGGAGGGTCAGAGGGAGCTGCTCTGTACGGAGGGTCAGAGGGAGCTGCTCTGGAGGGAGGGTCAGAGGGAGTTGCTCTGTACGGAGGGTCAGAGGGAGTTGCTCTGGAGGGAGGGTCAGAGGGAGCTGCTCTGTACGGAGGGTCAGAGGGAGTTGCTCTGTACGGAGGGTCAGAGGGAGCTGCTCTGGAGGGAGGGTCAGAGGTAGCTGCTCTGTACGGAGGGTCAGAGGGAGTTGCTCTGGAGGGAGGGTCAGAGGGAGCTGCTCTGGAGGGAGGGTCAGAGGGAGTTGCTCTGTACGGAGGGTCAGAGGGAGCTGCTCTGTACGGAGGGTCAGAGGGAGCTGCTCTGTACGGAGGGTCAGAGGGAGCTGCTCAGTACGGAGGGTCAGAGGGAGCTGCTCTGGAGGGAGGGTCAGAGGGAGTTGCTCTGTACGGAGGGTCAGAGGGAGCTGCTCTGTACGGAGGGTCAGAGGGAGATGCTCTGTACGGAGGGTGAGAGGGAGCTGCTCTGAACGGAGGGTCAGAGGGAGCTGCTCTGGAGGGAGGGTCAGAGGGAGTTGCTCTGTACGGAGGGTCAGAGGGAGTTGCTCTGTACGGAGGGTCAGAGGGAGTTGCTCTGTACGGAGGGTCAGAGGGAGCTGCTCTGTACGGAGGGTCAGAGGGAGCTGCTCTGTACGGAGGGTCAGAGGGAGTTGCTCTGTACGGAGGGTCAGAGGGAGTTGCTCTGTACGGAGGGTCAGAGGGAGTTGCTCTGTACGGAGGGTCAGAGGGAGTTGCTCTGTACGGAGGGTCAGAGGGAGTTGCTCTGTACGGAGGGTCCGAGGGAGCTGCTCTGTCCGGAGGGTCAGAGGGAGCTGCTCTGTACGGAGGGTCAGAGGGAGTTGCTCTGTACGGAGGGTCAGAGGGAGCTGCTCTGTACGGAGGGTCAGAGGGAGTTGCTCTGTACGGAGGGTCAGAGGGAGCTGCTCTGTACGGAGGGTCAGAGGGAGCTGCTCTGGAGGGAGGGTCAGAGGGAGCTGCTCTGTACGGAGGGTCAGAGGGAGCTGCTCTGTACGGAGGGTCAGAGGGAGCTGCTCTTGAGGGAGGGTCAGAGGGAGCTGCTCTGTACGGAGGGTCAGAGGGAGCTGCTCTGGAGGGAGGGTCAGAGGGAGCTGCTCTGTACGGAGGGTCAGAGGGAGCTGCTCTGGAGGGAGGGTCAGAGGGAGCTGCTCTGTACGGAGGGTCCGAGGGAGCTGCTCTGGAGGGAGGGTCAGAGGGAGCTGCTCTGGAGGGAGGGTCAGAGGGAGCTGCTCTGGAGGGAGGGTCAGAGGGAGCTGCTCTGGAGGGAGGGTCAGAGGGAGCTGCTCTGGAGGGAGGGTCAGAGGGAGCTGCTCTGTACGGAGGGTCAGAGGGAGCTGCTCTGTACGGAGGGTCAGAGGGAGGTGCTCTGTACGGAGGGTCAGAGGGAGCTGCTCTGTACGGAGGGTCAGAGGGAGCTGCTCTGTACGGAGGGTCAGAGGGAGCTGCTCTGTACGGAGGGTCAGAGGGAGCTGCTCTGTACGGAGGGTCAGAGGGAGCTGCTCTGGAGGGAGGGTCAGAGGGAGTTGCTCTGGAAGGAGGGTCAGAGGGAGCTGCTCTGTACGGAGGGTCAGAGGGAGCTGCTCTGGAGGGAGGGTCAGAGGGAGTTGCTCTGTACGGAGGGTCAGAGGGAGGTGCTCTGTACGGAGGGTCAGAGGGAGCTGCTCTGGTGGGAGGGTCAGGGTAGTGAAGACAGTCCGTGTCCACTGTTAATGAGGACTATTCACTTGAGGTTTGGGGAGATGATACACTGATTGAGCCCTTGATTCTCTCTCTCGTGTGTTCCTCAGTCCCTCGAGTTCAAGGCCATCCCCTTGCACGTTGGCGAGGAGGCCGAATACATGCTGGCACTAAAGCAGGAGCTCCGTGGAGCGATGAAAGGTCTACCATATTACGTCAAGCCCGCTGCACCCAAGAAAGGTACAGTTAGATAATCATACATGGTTCAGATTGCCCGGTACCTCCGCTCCACCTACGCCTGTGCTCGCCTGTCTGTGCCCGTGTGCTCGCCTGTCTGTGCGCCTGTCTGTGCCCGTGTGCTCGCCTGTCTGTGCGCCTGTCTGTGCCCGCCTGTCTGTGCGCCTGTCTGTGCCCGTGTGCTTGCCTGTCTGTGCCCGTGTGCTTGCCTGTCTGTGCCCGTGTGCTCGCCTGTCTGTGCCCGTGTGCTCGCCTGTCTGTGCCCGTGTGCTCGCCTGTCTGTGCCCGTGTGCTCGCCTGTCTGTGCCCGTGTGCTCGCCTGTCTGTGCCCGTGTGCTCGCCTGTCTGTGCCCGTGTGCTCGCCTGTCTGTGCCCGTGTGCTCGCCTGTCTGTGCCCGTGTGCTCGCCTGTCTGTGCCCGTGTGCTCGCCTGTCTGTGCCCTTGTGCTCGCCTGTCTGTGCCCGTGTGCTCGCCTGTCTGTGCCCGTGTGCTCGCCTGTCTGTGCCCGTGTGCTCGCCTGTCTGTGCCCGTGTGCTCGCCTGTCTGTGCCCGTGTGCTCGCCTGTCTGTGCCCGTGTGCTCGCCTGTCTGTGCCCGTGTGCTCGCCTGTCTGTGCCCGTGTGCTCGCCTGTCTGTGCCCGTGTGCTCGCCTGTCTGTGCCCGTGTGCTCGCCTGTCTGTGCCCGTGTGCTCGCCTGTCTGTGCCCGTGTGCTCGCCTGTCTGTGCGCTCGCCTGTCTGTGCCTGTGCGCGCCTGACCCCGGGCGGCTGGGCTCTCTGGCCCCGGGCGGCTGGGCTCTCTGACCCCGGGCGGCTGGGCCCCCTGACCCCGGGCGGCTGGGCTCTCTGGCCCCGGGCGGCTGGGCTCTCTGGCCCCTGGCGGCTGGGCCCCCTGGCCCCGGGCGGCTGGGCTCTCTGGCCCCGGGCGGCTGGGCCCTCTGACCCCGGGCGGCTGGGCCCTCTGACCCCGGGCGGCTGGGCCCTCTGGCCCCGGGCGGCTGGGCTCTCTGGCCCCGGGCGGCTGGGCCCTCTGGCCCCGGGCGGCTGGGCTCTCTGGCCCCGGGCGGCTGGGCTCTCTGGCCCCGGGCGGCTGGGCTCTCTGGCCCCGGGCGGCTGGGCTCTCTGGCCCCGGGCGGCTGGGCTCTCTGGCCCCGGGCGGCTGGGCTCTCTGGCCCCGGGCGGCTGGGCTCTCTGGCCCCGGGCGGCTGGGCTCTCTGGCCCCGGGCGGCTGGGCTCTCTGGCCCCGGGCGGCTGGGCTCTCTGGCCCCGGGCGGCTGGGCTCTCTGGCCCCGGGCGGCTGGGCCCTCTGGCCCCGGGCGGCTGGGCCCTCTGGCCCCGGGCGGCTGGGCCCCCTGGCCCCGGGCGGCTGGGCCCTCTGGCCCCGGGCGGCTGGGCTCTCTGGCCCCGGGCGGCTGGGCTCTCTGGCCCCGGGCGGCTGGGCCCCCTGGCCCCGGGCGGCTGGGCCCCCTGGCCCCGGGCGGCTGGGCCCCCTGGCCCCGGGCGGCTGGGCTCTCTGGCCCCGGGCGGCTGGGCTCTCTGGCCCCGGGCGGCTGGGCCCCCTGGCCCCGGGCGGCTGGGCCCCCTGGCCCCGGGCGGCTGGGCCCCCTGGCCCCGGGCGGCTGGGCCCCCTGACCCGGGCGGCTGGGCTCTCTGGCCCCGGGCGGCTGGGCCCCCTGGCCCCGGGCGGCTGGGCTCTCTGGCCCCGGGCGGCTGGGCCCTCTGGCCCCGGGCGGCTGGGCTCTCTGGCCCCGGGCGGCTGGGCCCCCTGGCCCCGGGCGGCTGGGCCCCCTGGCCCCGGGCGGCTGGGCTCTCTGACCCCGGGCGGCTGGGCCCCCTGGCCCCGGGCGGCTGGGCCCCCTGGCCCCGGGCGGCTGGGCTCTCTGGCCCCGGGCGGCTGGGCCCCCTGGCCCCGGGCGGCTGGGCCCCCTGGCCCCGGGCGGCTGGGCCCCCTGGCCCCGGGCGGCTGGGCCCCCTGGCCCCGGGCGGCTGGGCCCCCTGGCCCCGGGCGGCTGGGCCCCCTGGCCCCGGGCGGCTGGGCCCCCTGGCCCCGGGCGGCTGGGCCCCCTGGCCCCGGGCGGCTGGGCCCCCTGGCCCCGGGCGGCTGGGCCCCCTGGCCCCGGGCGGCTGGGCCCCCTGGCCCCGGGCGGCTGGGCCCCCTGGCCCCGGGCGGCTGGGCTCTCTGGCCCCGGGCGGCTGGGCCCCCTGGCCCCGGGCGGCTGGGCCCCCTGGCCCCGGGCGGCTGGGCTCTCTGGCCCCGGGCGGCTGGGCTCTCTGGCCCCGGGCGGCTGGGCCCCCTGACCCCGGGCGGCTGGGCCCCCTGACCCCGGGCGGCTGGGCCCCCTGGCCCCGGGCGGCTGGGCCCCCTGACCCCGGGCGGCTGGGCCCCCTGGCCCCGGGCGGCTGGGCCCCCTGGCCCCGGGCGGCTGGGCCCCCTGGCCCCGGGCGGCTGGGCTCTCTGGCCCCGGGCGGCTGGGCTCTCTGGCCCCGGGCGGCTGGGCTCTCTGGCCCCGGGCGGCTGGGCTCTCTGGCCCTCGGCGGCTGGGCTCTCTGGCCCCGGGCGGCTGGGCCCCCGGGCGGCTGGGCCCCCTGGCCCCGGGCGGCTGGGCCCCCTGGCCCCGGGCGGCTGGGCCCCCTGGCCCCGGGCGGCTGGGCCCCCTGGCCCCGGGCGGCTGGGCTCTCTGGCCCCGGGCGGCTGGGCTCTCTGGCCCCGGGCGGCTGGGCTCTCTGGCCCCGGGCGGCTGGGCTCTCTGGCCCCGGGCGGCTGGGCTCTCTGGCCCCGGGCGGCTGGGCTCTCTGGCCCCGGGCGGCTGGGCTCTCTGGCCCCGGGCGGCTGGGCTCTCTGGCCCCGGGCGGCTGGGCTCTCTGGCCCCGGGCGGCTGGGCTCTCTGGCCCCGGGCGGCTGGGCTCTCTGGCCCCGGGCGGCTGGGCTCTCTGGCCCCGGGCGGCTGGGCTCTCTGGCCCCGGGCGGCTGGGCTCTCTGGCCCCGGGCGGCTGGGCCCCCTGACCCGGGCGGCTGGGCTCTCTGGCCCCGGGCGGCTGGGCCCCCTGGCCCCGGGCGGCTGGGCCCCCTGACCCGGTGATTCACGGTGCGTCTGTTCTGCCCTCTCCGCAGATATTGAACGTTACTCCGACAAGTACCAGTCCTCGGGGCCGACTGACAACACCATCGAATGGAATCCTGGTGAGTGAGCCGAGTTCCGCTTGTTTGATTCACACCCTGGGCTGGGCCTCCCTGCATCTCCGCCAAGGCTGTTTCCATCATCCCCTGTCTCCGTCACCAAGTCCCATCCCACTCCACCACCACCTGCAACCAGCCTGTACTGCCCATCACTAATTGCCCCGCGAGGAGGCGGGGGGTGAGCCGCCATCTTGAACCCGCTGCAGGTACACCCACCGTGCTGTTAGGGAGGGAGTTCCGCGATTCCGACCCGGCGACAGTGAAGGAGCGGCCGATATATTCCCGAGTCGGGATGGCGAGCGGCTCGGAGGGGAAACTTGCAGGTGGGGGTGTTCCCCAGGTGTCTGCTGCCCCCCTCGCCCGTCTAGATGGTAGAGGTGGCGGGTTTGGAAGGTGCTGTCGAAGGAGCCTCGGCGAGTGGCCACGGTGCGAGTTGTAGACGGTGCACACGGCTGTGCGTCGGGGTGGGGGAGTGAGTGAATGTCGGCGGTCAGCGTGTCAATCGAGCGGGGCTGCTTTGTCCTGCATGGTGTCGAGCTTCTCGAGTGTTGGGAGCCGCGCTCATCCAGGCACACCCCCCCACCCCCCCCACCCCATCCCCACCCCTCCCGCCGAGACTACACACGGTGGCCCCAAATCCTCAAACTCCTCTGAACGGTTACCCCTTTGACCCAGTGTCTTGTCACTATGTTCTGCAGAGAGCCAGAACCATGCGTGGCCCTTTGGGAGACACTCTGGGACAGTAGCAGAACTGTGGAGCAAATGAGTTCAGTGTCCATAAGACATAGAACATAGAACGATACAGCGCAGTACAGGCCCTTCGGCCCACGATGTTGCACCGAAACAAAAGCCATCTAACCTACACTATGCCCTTATCATCCATATGCTTATCCAATAAACTTTTAAATGCCCTCAATGTTGGCGAGTTCACTACTGTTGCAGGTAGGGCATTCCACGGCCTCACCACTCTTTGCGTAAAGAACCTACCTCTGACCTCTGTCCTATATCTATTACCCCTCAGTTTAAAGCTATGTCCCCTCGTGCCAGCCATTTCCATCCGCGGGAGAAGGCTCTCATTGTCCACCCTATCTAACCCCCTGATCATTTTGTATGCCTCTATTAAGTCTCCTCTTAACCTTCTTCTCTCCAACGAAAACAACCTCAAGTCCATCAGCCTTTCCTCATAAGATTTTCCCTCCATACCAGCCAACATCCTGGTAAATCTCCTCTGCACCCGCTCCAAAGCCTCCATGTCCTTCCTATAATGCGGTCACCAGAACTGTACGCAATACTCCAAATGCGGCCGTACCAGAGTTTTGTACAGCTGCAACATGACCTCCTGACTCCGGAATTCAATCCCTCTACCAATAAAGGCCAACACTCCATAGGCCTTCTTCACAACCCTATCAACCTGGGTGGCAACTTTCAGGGATCTATGTACATGGACACCTAGATCCCTCTGCTCATCAACACTTCCAAGAACTTTACCATTAGCCAAATATTCCGCATTCCTGTTATTCCTTCCAAAGTGAATCACCTCACATTTCTCTACATTAAACTCCATTTGCCACCTCTCAGCCCAGCTCTGCAGCTTATCTATGTCCCTCTGTAACCTGCAACATCCTTCCGCACTGTCGACAGCACCACCAACTTTAGTATCGTCTGCAAATTTACTCATCCACCCTTCTGCGCCTTCCTCTAGGTCATTGATAAAAATGACAAACAGCAACGGCCCCAGAACAGATCCTTGTGGTACGCCACTTGTAACTGAACTCCATTCTGAACATTTCCCATCAACCACCGCCCTCTGTCTTCTTTCAGCTAGCCAATTCCTGATCCACATCTCTAAGGGAAAGAGTAGGGCAGCACGGTAGCATTATGGATAGCACAACAGCTTCACAGCTCCAGGGTCCCAGGTTCGATTCCGGCTTGGGTCACTGTCTGTGCGGAGTCTGCACATCCTCCCCGTGTGTGCGTGGGTTTTCTCCGGGTGCTCTGGTTTCCTCCCACAGTCCAAAGATGGGCAGGTTAGGTGGATTGGCCTTGATAAATTGCCCTTAGTGTCCAAAATTGCCCTTGGTGTTGGGTGGGGTTACCGGGTTGTGGGGATCGGGTGGAGGTGTTGACCTTGGGTAGGGTGCTCTTTCCAAGAGCCGGTGCAGACTCGATGGGCTTAATGGCCTCCTTCTGCACTGTAAATTCAGTCACCTTCTCAAAGAACTCGATAAGTTTTGTGAGGCATGACCTACCTTTCACAAAGCCATGCTGACTATCCCTGATCATATTATTCCTATCTAGATGATTATAAATCTTGTCTCTTATAATCCCCTCCAAGACTTTACCCACTACAGACGCGAGGCTCACCGGTCTATAGTTGCCGGGGTTGTCTCTGCTCCCCTTTTTGAACAAAGGGACCACATTTGCTATCCTCCGGTCCTTTGGCACTATTCCTGTAGCCAATGATGACATAAAAATCAAAGCTAAAGGTCCAGCAATCTCTTCCCTGGCCTCCCAGAGAATCCTAGGATAAATCCCATCAGGCCCCGGGGACTTATCTATTTTCAGCCTGTCCAGAATTGCCAACACCTCTTCCCTACGTACCTCAATGCCATCTATTCTAATAGCCTGGGTCTCAGCATTCTCCTCCACAACATTATCTTTTTCCTGAGTGAATACTGACGAAAAATATTCATTTAGTATCTCGCCCCCTGATCATTTTGTATGCCTCTATTAAGTCTCCTCTTCAGACTCCACACACAACTTCCCATCCCTGTCCTTGACTGGTCCTACTCTTTCCCTAGTCATTCGCTTATTCCTGACATACCTATAGAAAGCTTTTGGGTTTTCCTTGATCCTACCTGCCAAATGCTTCTCATGTCCCCTCCTTGCTCGTCTTAGCTCTCTCTTTAGATCCTTCCTCGCTACCTTGTAACTATCGCCCCAACTGAAACTTCACACCTCATCTTCACATAGGCCTCCTTCTTCCTCTTAACAAGAGATTCCACTTCTTTGGTAAACCGCGGTTCCCTCGCTCTACGCCTTCCTCCCTGCCTGACCGGTACATACTTATCAAGAACACGCAGTAGCTGATCCTTGAAAAAGCTCCACTTATCCAGTGTGCCCAACACTTGCAGCCTACTTCTCCACCTTATTCCCCCCAAGTCACATCTAATGGCATCATAATTGCCCTTCCCCCAGCTATAACTCTTGCCCTGCGGTGTATACTTATCCCTTTCCATCATTAACGTAAACGTCACCGAATTGTGGTCACTGTCCCCAAAGTGCTCTCCTACCTCCAAATCCAACACCTGGCCTGGTTCATTACCCAAAACCAAATCCAACGTGGCCTCACCTCTTGTTGGCCTGTCAACATATTGTGTCAGGAAACCCTCCTGCACACACTGTACAAAAAATGACCCATCTAATGTACTCAAACTATATCTCTTCCAGTCAATATTTGGAAAGTTAAAGTCCCCCATAATAACTACCCTGTTACTTTCGCTCTTCTCCAGGATCATCCTCGCCATCCTTTCCTCTACATCCCTAGGACTATTTGGAGGCCAATAGAAAACTCCCAACAGGGTGACCTCTCCTTTCCTGTTTCTAACCTCAGCCCATACTACCTCGGAAGAAGAGTCCCCATCTAGCATCCTCTCCGCCACCGTAATACTGCTCTTGACTAGCAGCGCCACACCTCCCCCTCTTTTGCCTCCTTCTCTGAGCTTACTAAAACACCTAAACCCCGGAACCTGCAACATCCATTCCTGTCCCTGCTCTATCCATGTCTCCGAAATGGCCACAACATCGAAGTCCCAGGTACCAACCCATGCAGCCAGTTCCCCTACCTTATTTCGTATACTCCTGGCATTGAAGTAGACACACTTCAAACCACCTACCTGAACACTGGCCCCCTCCTGCGACGTCAAATCTGTGCTCCTGACCTCTATACTCTCATTCTCCCTTACCCTAAAACTACAATCCAGGTTCCCATGCCCCTGCTGCATTAGTTTAAACCCCCCCCAAAGAGCACTAACAAATCTCCCCCCCAGGATATTTGTGCCCCTCAGGTTCAGATGTAGACCATCCTGTCTGTAGAGGTCCCACCTTCCCCAGAAAGAGCCTCAGTTATCCAGAAATCTGAACCCCTCCCGCCTGCACCATCCCTGTAGCCACGTGTTTAATTGCTCTCTCTCCCTATTCCTCATCTCATTATCACGTGGCACGGGCAACAACCCAGAGATAACAACTCTGTTTGTTCTAGTTCTGAGCTTCCATCCTAGCTCCCTGAAAGCCTGCCTGACATCCTTGTCCCCTTTCCTACCTATGTCGTTAGTGCCAATGTGGACCACGACTTGGGGCTGCTCCCCCTCCCCCTTAAGGACCTGGAAAACACGATCCGAGACATCACGTACCCTTGCACCTGGGAGGCAACATACCAAACGTGAGTCTCTCTCGTTCCCACAGAATCTCCTATCTGTGCCCCTGACTATCGAGTCCCCAATTACTAATGCTCTGCTCCTCTCCCCCCTTCCCTTCTGAGCAACAGGGACAGACTCCGTGCCAGAGGCCCGTACACCATGGCTTAGGAGCAGAATTAGGCCGCTCGGCCCATCGAGTCTGCTCCGCCATTCTATCATGGCAGTTATTTTCTCATCCCCATTCTCCTGCCTTCTCCCCATAACCCCTGATCCCTTATTAATCCAGAACCTGTCTATCTCTGTCTTAAAGACACTCAGTGAATTGGCCTCCACAGACTTCTGCGGCAAAGCGTTCCACAGATTCACCACCCTCTGGCTGGAGAAATTCCTCCTCATCTCTGTTTTAAAGGATCGGCCCGTTAGTCTGAGATTGTGTATCCTGGTTCTAGTTTTTCCTACAAGTGGAAACATCCTCTCCACGTCCACTCTATCCAGGCCTCGCAATATCCTGTAAGTTTCAATAAGATCCCCCCTCATCCTTCTAAACTCCATTAGGGCCGGCCCGGTATCACAGCGGTTAGCACTGTTGCTTCACAGATCCAGGTTCCCGGGTTCGATTCCCCGCTGGGTCACTGTCTGTGCGGAGTCTGCACGTCCTCCCCGTGTGTGCGTGGGTTTCCCCCGGCTGCTCCGGTTTCCTCCCACAGTCCAAAGATGTGCGGGTTAGGTGGATTGGCCGTGCTAAATTGCCCTTGGTGTCCAAAAAGTGTTAGGTGGGGTTGCTGGGTTATGGGGTGGGGACCTTGGGTAGGGTGCTCTTTTCAAGAGCTGGTGCAGACCCGATGGGCCGAATGGCCGCCTTCTGCACTGTAAATTCTATGAGTACAGACCCAGAATCCTCAACCGTTCCTCCTACGGCAAGCTCTTCATTCCAGGGATCGTTCTTGTGAACCTCCTCTGGACCCTTTCCAAGGCCTTAGACACGGGGCCCAAAACTGCTCACAATACTCCAAATGGGGTCTGACCAGAGCCTTATCCAGCCTCAGAAGTACATCCCTGGTCTTGTATTCCTGTCTGCCTTCGATACTGGGCACTTGCCTCTGAGTAGGGGAGGGGAGGGGTGTGAAAAATCCAGAGGGAAGGAGTTAAAGGGTCTCGAGGTTCTTTTTGAAAACATTCTTTTCTTTCTGTCATTCGACAGTCCGCCCCATCAGCAGAGCCTGAGATCTGAAACGCAGAGGTGTGCGGGGGTGCCAGCTAACAATAATTAATTTAATAATCTTTATTGTCACAAGCAGGCAGCACGGTAGCATTGTGGTTAGCACTGTTGCTTCACAGCTCCAGGGTCCCAGGTTCGATTCCGGCGTGGGTCACTGTCGGTGCGGAGTCTGCACGTCCTCCCCGTGTGTGCGTGGGTTTCCTCCGGGTGCTCCGGTTTCCTCCCACAGTCCAAAGGTTAGGTGGATTGGCCATGATAAAATTGCCCTTAGTATCCAAAATTGCCCTTAGTGTTGGGTGGGGTTACTGGGTTATGGGGATAGGGTGGAGGTGTGGACCTTGGGTAGGGTGCTCTTTCCAAGAGCCAGTGCAGACTCGATGGGCCGAATGGCCTCCTTCTGCTCTGTAAATTCTATAATAATAGGCTTACATTAACGCTGCAATGAAGTTACTGTGAAAAGCCCCTAGTCGCCACATTCCGGCGCCTGTTCGGGTACACGGAGAATTCAGAATGTCCAATTCACCTAACAGCACGTCTTTCGGGACTTGTGGGAGGAAACCGGAGCACCCGGAGGAAACCCACGCAGACACGGGGAGAACGTGCAGACTCCGCACAGACAGTGACCCAAGCCGGGAATCAAATCCAGATCTCTGGAGCTGTGGTGCGACCCCCTGTGCCGCCCCCTGTGCCGCCCCCTGTGCCGCCCCCCGTGCCGCCCCCCGTGCCGCCCCCTGTGCCGCCCCCTGTGCCGCCCCCTGTGCCGCCCCCCGCGCCGCCCCCCCCCCCGCGCCGCCCCCCCCCCCGCGCCGCCCACCCCCCGCGCCGCCCCCCCCCCGCGCCGCCCACCCCCCGCGCAGCCCCCCCCGCGCCGCCCCACTTCACCCATCCTGGCAACTACCCAGGAAAGGGTAAACGTGCATTCACATAGCGCCTCTCGCCCCCACCGGACTTCCCACAGTGCTTTGTCACCAATTCCACAGGCGAACCACCCTATGAGAGAAGAAATTCCTCCATCTCCGCACATTCCATTGACCTTCCTGCGAATTTGCTTTTTTGTGATTCCTGTACGATGACAGCCACATCCCCTGTCCTGGAGTCCTTCTCTCTTGTTATTATGTGTTGTAGTATCTGTAAATTCAGATCCTTTCCACCAGTTTGCTGACTCGGTGTCTTTAATAGCGAGGTGAACAAAGGACAAACACGTATAGAAGTTCAACAATCTTTATTCAATAAAGTTAACCTGTAAAGTAACCCAAATACGCAAGAAACACCCAAGATTCAGTTATACGACCAGCAAAGATGGTCTGGTTGAAGAGTAGGCCCGATTCCGGAGTCCCCCTGGTCTGTCGTCACAAAGCTGAGTCTCGCTGGCAGATCCTTCTCTGGTCAGTTCTTCGCAAGGTCACAGTCACCGCCCACGTCGGGTCTTCGCTCGCGATAGGCCCCAAGAGCCTATTTTAAATCCCCTTTTCTTTTGCGACCTTTTGCCACTTCCCTGGGCCTCCTGCCAATGAGGGGATCCCAGCACCAATGGCCCGGTTGATGGCCCATTGACAGGACCCCATTTTCGATAGTGTGGCCTGCTAGTACCCCCTCACCGAATAAGGTCAAGGTGGGACCTCGGGCACGCCCAGCAGTCTACTTCAATCTAGGCTGCGGACAATAGACTGGTCAACATAGAACAGTCCAGGCCCTTCGGCCCACGATGTTGTGCCGACCATTTATCCTAATCTAAGGACAACCTAACCTACACCCCTTCAATTTACTGCTGTCCATGTGTCTGTCCAAGAGTCACTTAAATGACTCTGACTCCACCACCTCTGCTGGCAGTGCGTTCCCACACCCACCATCTCTGTGTAAAGAAGCTTCCTCAGACATCTCCCCTATACCTTCCTCCAATCACCTTCAAATTATATCCCCTCGTGACAGTCATTTCCACCCTGGGGAAAAGTCTCTGTCTATCCACTCTATGCATGCCTCTTATCACCTTTTACACCTCTATCAAGTCATCTCTCTGCCTTCTTCACTCCAGTGAGAAAAGCCCTAGCTACCACACCCTTTCTTCATCAGACATGCCATCCAGTCCTGGCAGCATCCTGGTAAATCTCCTCTGTACTCTCTCCAAAGCATCCACATCCTTCCTATAATGAGGCGATCAGAACTGGACACAATATTCCAAGTGTGGTCTAAGAGTTTTATAAAGCTGCAGCAACACCTCGCGGCTCTTAAACTCAATCCCCCCCCTGTTAATATCAATAAGGTGCGATGATCCCTTGGATGTGCGATTGACAGGGGGGGTTGAGACACGCTCAAGCAGCCTGTGCGTTCTGTATATTCGAACTCAGCCAATGCGAACTCCCAGCAGGCCATTTTCTAGAGCTGACAAGTTTAAAGTGCCCAATTTTTAAATTTAGGATATCCAGTTTTATTCAGCCTCAGAACTAGGCCCGATAGATCACCACAGCATCTTGTTCAATCCTTTGCTGATGTTGTCAGTAAGTGCTGTGACGTTATTAGTTGTTACCTGTGTATATTGACATTTAATTGGCATTAATTCTAATTCTATTACTGTTATTTTGATGTTGCTCCTGTTTTTGGGTCCATATTGTATTTTAAACTTCGATACTTTATATATTAGAGAAGTTTAACTTTAAGATTAACGTATTTCTCCTATCTTTTTGTGCTCAAGTTATCACATTCACGTTTAAATTATACTCTGTCTAAGTGGACAACCGCCCATTTTCCATGCCGCGCATTATACTGCATCTGCCAATTGTTTCCCTCCTTTTTTAAAAAATGTATTTTATTCCAAACATATTCGAAAGTACAAACACACAAATAAGCGAGGGAACATTCTCCCCAACTCTCAATTATTTTACAGTCTTACAAGTTTTTCCCCTTTCCCCGCCCACCCCGATGAACAATTCCTCGAATATGGTCACGGCCTAACCCCACCGCGCCTCAAAGCCCTCCGCTGATCCTCTCAGTTCAAACTGAGACGCGAAGGCCACGCCGTCAGCCTTCCGCTCCTCCATCAGCTCCGGCATTTCCGGTACCCCAAAATAGCGTGGCCTCTACCCCCGCAATCTTTGCTCCCGTCCCGAACTTCCCCCTCCCAATATGCCTCCAGTTTCTCACGGCCCCAGAACATACGCGCGTGGTTCGCTGGAGCCCGCCCACACTTCCCGCACTCGCCTGTCACCCCCTGGATGAACCCACTCATTCTCGCCCGAGTCACGTGCACCCGGTGTACCACCTTAAACTGCATCAGACTCATCCTCGCACACGAGGAGGTTGAATTCACCCTGCGCAGTCCCTCAATCCGCACTTCCCATCCTATCTCCCCCTCCCTCCCAACTCCTCCTCCCATTTCTCCTCGATCCTCGCCCTTCCCTCCTCACTTCTATCCACATCCCTCTGTGTCCTTCCCGCAACTCACTTTCTTTTCTTCCTTTGTATTGTCTTCAAATGTGGCAACTTTGTGACCCTTGTTGGAAGACGTCAATGACGATCGGAAAGGTTGAGGCCCCAGCACTGACCCCTGTGGCACGACACGAGTTACAGCTTGCGAACTGGAAAATGATGCCATTATCCCGACCCTCTGTTGGCCAATCCATGCCAATACGCTGGCACAGTGGGTCAGTACTGCTGCCTCACCGCGCCAGGGACCCGCGTCAGCACTGCTGCCTCACCGCGCCAGGGACCCGCGTTAGCACTGCTGCCTCACCGCGCCAGGGACCCGCGTTAGCACTGCTGCCTCACCGCGCCAGGGACCCGGGTTAGCACTGCTGCCTCACCGCGCCAGGGACCCGCGTTAGTACTGCTGCCTCACCGCGCCAGGGACCCGCGTTAGCACTGCTGCCTCACCGCGCCAGGGACCCGCGTTAGCACTGCTGCCTCACCGCGCCAGGGACCCGCGTTAGTACTGCTGCCTCACCGCGCCAGGGACCCGCGTTAGCACTGCTGCCTCACCGCGCCAGGGACCCGCGTTAGCACTGCTGCCTCACCGCGCCAGGGACCCGCGTTAGCACTGCTGCCTCACCGCACCAGGGACCCGCGTTAGCACTGCTGCCTCACCGCGCCAGGGACCCGGGTTAGCACTGCTGCCTCACCGCGCCAGGGACCCGCGTTAGCACTGCTGCCTCACCGCGCCAGGGACCCGCGTTAGCACTGCTGCCTCACCGCGCCAGGGACCCGGGTTAGCACTGCTGCCTCACCGAGCCAGGGACCCGCGTTAGCACTGCTGCCTCACCGCGCCTGGGACCCGGGTTAGCACTGCTGCCTCACCGCGCCAGGGACCCGCGTTAGCACTGCTGCCTCACCGCGCCAGGGACCCGGGTTAGCACTGCTGCCTCATCGCGCCAGGGACCCAGGTTAGCACTGCTGCTTCACCGCGCCAGGGACCCGCGTTAGCACTGCTGCCTCACCGCGCCTGGGACCCGGGTTAGCACTGCTGCCTCACCGCGCCAGGGACCCGCGTTAGCACTGCTGCCTCACCGCGCCAGGGACCCGCGTTAGCACTGCTGCCTTACCGCGCCAGGGACCCGGGTTAGCACTGCTGCCTCACCGCGCCAGGGACCCAGGTTAGCACTGCTGCCTCACCGCGCCAGGGACCCGCGTTAGCACTGCTGCCTTACCGCGCCAGGGACCCGGGTTAGCACTGCTGCCTCACCGCGCCAGGGACCCAGGTTAGCACTGCTGCCTCACCGCGCCAGGGACCCGCGTTAGCACTGCTGCCTCACCGCGCCAGGGACCCGCGTTAGCACTGCTGCCTCACCGCGCCAGGGACCCGCGTTAGCACTGCTGCCTCACCGCGCCAGGGACCCGCGTTAGCACTGCTGCCTCACCTCGCCAGGGACCCGGGTTAGCACTGCTGCCTCACTGCGCCAGGGACCCGCGTTAGCACTGCTGCCTCACCGCGCCAGGGACCCGGGTTAGCACTGCTCCCTCACCGCGCCAGGGACCCGCGTTAGCACTGCTGCCTCACCGCGCCAGGGACCCGCGTTAGCACTGCTGCCTCACCGTGCCAGGGACCCGCGTTAGCACTGCTGCCTCACCGCGCCAGGGACCCGCGTTAGCACTGCTGCCTCACCGTGCCAGGGACCCGCGTTAGCACTGCTGCCTCACTGCGCCAGGGACCCGCGTTAGCACTGCTGCCTCACCGCGCCAGGGACCCGCGTTAGCACTGCTGCCTCACCGTGCCAGGGACCCGCGTTAGCACTGCTGCCTCACTGCGCCAGGGACCCGCGTTAGCACTGCTGTCTCACCGTGCCAGGGACCCGCGTTAGCACTGCTGTCTCACCGCGCCAGGGACCCGGGTTAGCACTGCTGCCTCACCGCGCCAGGGACCCGGGTTAGCACTGCTGCCTCACCGCGCCAGGGACCCGCGTTAGCACTGCTGCCTCACTGCGCCAGGGACCCGCGTTAGCACTGCTGCCTCACCGTGCCAGGGACCCGCGTTAGCACTGCTGCCTCACCGCACAAGGGACCCGGGTTAGCACTGCTGCCTCACCGCGCCAGGGACCCGCGTTAGCACTGCTGTCTCACCGCACAAGGGACCCGGGTTAGCACTGCTGCCTCACCGCGCCAGGGACCCGCGTTAGCACTGCTGCCTCACCGCGCCAGGGACCCGGGTTAACAC
This sequence comes from Scyliorhinus torazame, assembly GCF_047496885.1. Classification (NCBI taxonomy): domain Eukaryota; kingdom Metazoa; phylum Chordata; class Chondrichthyes; order Carcharhiniformes; family Scyliorhinidae; genus Scyliorhinus; species Scyliorhinus torazame. Next base: position 51,076 of record NW_027307970.1, read on the forward strand.
TGCTGCCTCACCGCGCCAGGGACCCGGGTTAGCACTGCTGCCTCACCGCGCCAGGGACCCGGGTTAGCACTGCTGCCTCACCGCGCCAGGGACCCGGGTTAACACTGCTGCCTCACCGCGCCAGGGACCCGGGTTAGCACTGCTGCCTCACCGCGCCAGGGACCCGGGTTAGCACTGCTGCCTCACCGCGCCAGGGACCCGCGTTAGCACTGCTGTCTCACCGCACAAGGGACCCGGGTTAGCACTGCTGCCTCACCGCGCCAGTGACCCGTGTTAGCACTGCTGCCTCACCGCGCCAGGGACCCGGGTTAGCACTGCTGCCTCACCGCGCCAGTGACCCGTGTTAGCACTGCTGCCTCACCGCGCCAGGGACCCGGGTTAGCACTGCTGCCTCACCGCGCCAGGGACCCGCGTTAGCACTGCTGCCTCACCGCGCCAGGGACCCGCGTTAGCACTGCTGCCTCACCGCGCCAGGGACCCGCGTTAGCACTGCTGCCTCACCGCGCCAGGGACCCGGGTTAGCACTGCTGCCTCACCGCGCCAGGGACCCGCGTTAGTACTGCTGCCTCACCGCGCCAGGGACCCGCGTTAGCACTGCTGCCTCACCGCGCCAGGGACCCGCGTTAGCACTGCTGCCTCACCGCGCCAGGGACCCGCGTTAGTACTGCTGCCTCACCGCGCCAGGGACCCGCGTTAGCACTGCTGCCTCACCGCGCCAGGGACCCGCGTTAGCACTGCTGCCTCACCGCGCCAGGGACCCGCGTTAGCACTGCTGCCTCACCGCACCAGGGACCCGCGTTAGCACTGCTGCCTCACCGCGCCAGGGACCCGGGTTAGCACTGCTGCCTCACCGCGCCAGGGACCCGCGTTAGCACTGCTGCCTCACCGCGCCAGGGACCCGCGTTAGCACTGCTGCCTCACCGCGCCAGGGACCCGGGTTAGCACTGCTGCCTCACCGAGCCAGGGACCCGCGTTAGCACTGCTGCCTCACCGCGCCTGGGACCCGGGTTAGCACTGCTGCCTCACCGCGCCAGGGACCCGCGTTAGCACTGCTGCCTCACCGCGCCAGGGACCCGGGTTAGCACTGCTGCCTCATCGCGCCAGGGACCCAGGTTAGCACTGCTGCTTCACCGCGCCAGGGACCCGCGTTAGCACTGCTGCCTCACCGCGCCTGGGACCCGGGTTAGCACTGCTGCCTCACCGCGCCAGGGACCCGCGTTAGCACTGCTGCCTCACCGCGCCAGGGACCCGCGTTAGCACTGCTGCCTTACCGCGCCAGGGACCCGGGTTAGCACTGCTGCCTCACCGCGCCAGGGACCCAGGTTAGCACTGCTGCCTCACCGCGCCAGGGACCCGCGTTAGCACTGCTGCCTTACCGCGCCAGGGACCCGGGTTAGCACTGCTGCCTCACCGCGCCAGGGACCCAGGTTAGCACTGCTGCCTCACCGCGCCAGGGACCCGCGTTAGCACTGCTGCCTCACCGCGCCAGGGACCCGCGTTAGCACTGCTGCCTCACCGCGCCAGGGACCCGCGTTAGCACTGCTGCCTCACCGCGCCAGGGACCCGCGTTAGCACTGCTGCCTCACCTCGCCAGGGACCCGGGTTAGCACTGCTGCCTCACTGCGCCAGGGACCCGCGTTAGCACTGCTGCCTCACCGCGCCAGGGACCCGGGTTAGCACTGCTCCCTCACCGCGCCAGGGACCCGCGTTAGCACTGCTGCCTCACCGCGCCAGGGACCCGCGTTAGCACTGCTGCCTCACCGTGCCAGGGACCCGCGTTAGCACTGCTGCCTCACCGCGCCAGGGACCCGCGTTAGCACTGCTGCCTCACCGTGCCAGGGACCCGCGTTAGCACTGCTGCCTCACTGCGCCAGGGACCCGCGTTAGCACTGCTGCCTCACCGCGCCAGGGACCCGCGTTAGCACTGCTGCCTCACCGTGCCAGGGACCCGCGTTAGCACTGCTGCCTCACTGCGCCAGGGACCCGCGTTAGCACTGCTGTCTCACCGTGCCAGGGACCCGCGTTAGCACTGCTGTCTCACCGCGCCAGGGACCCGGGTTAGCACTGCTGCCTCACCGCGCCAGGGACCCGGGTTAGCACTGCTGCCTCACCGCGCCAGGGACCCGCGTTAGCACTGCTGCCTCACTGCGCCAGGGACCCGCGTTAGCACTGCTGCCTCACCGTGCCAGGGACCCGCGTTAGCACTGCTGCCTCACCGCACAAGGGACCCGGGTTAGCACTGCTGCCTCACCGCGCCAGGGACCCGCGTTAGCACTGCTGTCTCACCGCACAAGGGACCCGGGTTAGCACTGCTGCCTCACCGCGCCAGGGACCCGCGTTAGCACTGCTGCCTCACCGCGCCAGGGACCCGGGTTAACACTGCTGCCTCACCGCGCCAGGGACCCGGGTTAGCACTGCTGCCTCACCGCGCCAGGGACCCGGGTTAGCACTGCTGCCTCACCGCGCCAGGGACCCGGGTTAACACTGCTGCCTCACCGCGCCAGGGACCCGGGTTAGCACTGCTGCCTCACCGCGCCAGGGACCCGGGTTAGCACTGCTGCCTCACCGCGCCAGGGACCCGCGTTAGCACTGCTGTCTCACCGCACAAGGGACCCGGGTTAGCACTGCTGCCTCACCGCGCCAGTGACCCGTGTTAGCACTGCTGCCTCACCGCGCCAGGGACCCGGGTTAGCACTGCTGCCTCACCGCGCCAGTGACCCGTGTTAGCACTGCTGCCTCACCGCGCCAGGGACCCGGGTTAGCACTGCTGCCTCACCGCGCCAGGGACCCGCGTTAGCACTGCTGCCTCACCGCGCCAGGGACCCGCGTTAGCACTGCTGCCTCACCGCGCCAGGGACCCGCGTTAGCACTGCTGCCTCACCGCGCCAGGGACCCGCGTTAGCACTGCTGCCTCACCGCGCCAGGGACCCGGGTTAGCACTGCTGCCTCACCGCGCCAGGGACCCGGGTTAGCACTGCTGCCTCACCGCGCCAGGGACCCGCGTTAGCACTGCTGCCTCACCGCGCCAGGGACCCGCGTTAGCACTGCTGCCTCACCGCGCCAGGGACCCGCGTTAGCACTGCTGCCTCACCGCGCCAGGGACCCGCGTTAGCACTGCTGCCTCACCGCGCCAGGGACCCGCGTTAGCACTGCTGCCTCACCGCGCCAGGGACCCGCGTTAGCACTGCTGCCTCACCGCGCCAGGGACCCGGGTTAGCACTGCTGCCTCACCGCGCCAGGGACCCGCGTTAGCACTGCTGCCTCACCGCGCCAGGGACCCGCGTTAGCACTGCTGCCTCACCGCGCCAGGGACCCGCGTTAGCACTGCTGCCTCACCGCGCCAGGGACCCGGGTTAGCACTGCTGCCTCACCGCGCCAGGGACCCGCGTTAGCACTGCTGCCTCACCGCGCCAGGGACCCTCGTTAGCACTGCTGCCTCACCGCGCCAGGGACCCGCGTTAGCACTGCTGCCTCACCGCGCCAGGGACCCTCGTTAGCACTGCTGCCTCACCGCGCCAGGGACCCGCGTTAGCACTGCTGCCTCACCGCGCCAGGGACCCTCATTAGCACTGCTGCCTCACCGCACCAGGGACCCGCGTTAGCACTGCTGCCTCACCGCGCCAGGGACCCTCGTTAGCACTGCTGCCTCACCGCGCCAGGGACCCTCGTTAGCACTGCTGCCTCACCGCACCAGGGACCCGCGTTAGCACTGCTGCCTCACCGCGCCAGGGACCCGGGTTAGCACTGCTGCCTCACCGCGCCAGGGACCCGCATTAGCACTGCTGCCTCACCGCACCAGGGACCCGCGTTAGCACTGCTGCCTCACCGTGCCAGGGACCCGCATTAGCACTGCTGCCTCACCGCGCCAGGGACCCGCGTTAGCACTGCTGCCTCACCGCGCCAGGGACCCGCGTTAGCACTGCTGCCTCACCGCGCCAGGGACCCGCGTTAGCACTGCTGCCTCACCGCGCCAGGGACCCGGGTTAGCACTGCTGCCTCACCGCGCCAGGGACCCGCATTAGCACTGCTGCCTCACCGCACCAGGGACCCGCGTTAGCACTGCTGCCTCACCGCGCCAGGGACCCGCGTTAGCACTGCTGCCTCACCGTGCCAGGGACCCGCGTTAGCACTGCTGCCTCACCGTGCCAGGGACCCGCGTTAGCACTGCTGCCTCACCGTGCCAGGGACCCGCGTTAGCACTGCTGCCTCACCGTGCCAGGGACCCGCGTTAGCACTGCTGCCTCACCGTGCCAGGGACCCGCGTTAGCACTGCTGCTTCACCGTGCCAGGGACCCGCGTTAGCACTGCTGCCTCACCGTGCCAGGGACCCGCGTTAGCACTGCTGCTTCACCGCGCCAGGGACCCGGGTTAGCACTGCTGCCTCACCGCGCCAGGGACCCGCGTTAGCACTGCTGCCTCACCGCACAAGGGACCCGCGTTAGCACTGCTGCCTCACCGTGCCAGGGACCCGCGTTAGCACTGCTGCCTCACCGCGCCAGGGACCCGCGTTAGCACTGCTGCCTCACCGCGCCAGGGACCCGCGTTAGCACTGCTGCCTCACCGCGCCAGGGACCCGCGTTAGCACTGCTGCCTCACCGCGCCAGGGACCCGCGTTAGCACTGCTGCTTCACCGTGCCAGGGACCCGCGTTAGCACTGCTGCCTCACCGCGCCAGGGACCCGCGTTAGCACTGCTGCCTCACCGCGCCAGGGACCCGCGTTAGCACTGCTGCTTCACCGTGCCAGGGACCCGCGTTAGCACTGCTGCCTCACCGTGCCAGGGACCCGCGTTAGCACTGCTGCTTCACCGTGCCAGGGACCCGCGTTAGCACTGCTGCCTCACCGTGCCAGGGACCCGCGTTAGCACTGCTGCTTCACCGCGCCAGGGACCCGGGTTAGCACTGCTGCCTCACCGCGCCAGGGACCCGCGTTAGCACTGCTGCCTCACCGCACAAGGGACCCGCGTTAGCACTGCTGCCTCACCGTGCCAGGGACCCGCGTTAGCACTGCTGCCTCACCGCACAAGGGACCCGCGTTAGCACTGCTGCCTCACCGTGCCAGGGACCCGCGTTAGCACTGCTGCCTCACCGCACAAGGGACCCGCGTTAGCACTGCTGCCTCACCGCGCCAGGGACCCTCGTTAGCACTGCTGCCTCACAGCGCCAGGGACCCGCGTTAGCACTGCTGCCTCACCGCGCCAGGGACCCGGGTTAGCACTGCTGCCTCACCGTGCCAGGGACCCGCGTTAGCACTGCTGCCTCACCGCACAAGGGACCCGCGTTAGCACTGCTGCCTCACCGCACAAGGGACCCGCGTTAGCACTGCTGCCTCACCGTGCCAGGGACCCGCGTTAGCACTGCTGCCTCACCGCACAAGGGACCCGCGTTAGCACTGCTGCCTCACTGCGCCAGGGACCCTCGTTAGCACTGCTGCCTCACCGTGCCAGGGACCCGCGTTAGCACTGCTGCCTCACCGCACAAGGGACCCGCGTTAGCACTGCTGCCTCACCGCGCCAGGGACCCGCGTTAGCACTGCTGCCTCACCGCGCCAGGGACCCGCGTTAGCACTGCTGCCTCACCGCGCCAGGGACCCGCGTTAGCACTGCTGCCTCACCGCGCCAGGGACCCGCGTTAGCACTGCTGCCTCACCGCGCCAGGGACCCGCGTTAGCACTGCTGCCTCACCGCGCCAGGGACCCGCGTTAGCACTGCTGCCTCACCGCGCCAGGGACCCGCGTTAGCACTGCTGCCTCACCGCGCCAGGGACCCGCGTTAGCACTGCTGCCTCACCGCGCCAGGGACCCGCGTTAGCACTGCTGCCTCACCGTGCCAGGGACCCGCGTTAGCACTGCTGCCTCACCGCGCCAGGGACCCGCGTTAGCACTGCTGCCTCACCGCGCCAGGGACCCGCGTTAGCACTGCTGCCTCACCGCGCCAGGGACCCGCGTTAGCACTGCTGCTTCACCGCGCCAGGGACCCGCGTTAGCACTGCTGCCTCACCGCGCCAGGGACCCGCGTTAGCACTGCTGCCTCACCGCGCCAGGGACCCGCGTTAGCACTGCTGCTTCACCGCGCCAGGGACCCGCGTTAGCACTGCTGCCTCACCGCGCCAGGGACCCGCGTTAGCACTGCTGCTTCACCGCGCCAGGGACCCGCGTTAGCACTGCTGCCTCACCGCGCCAGGGACCCGCGTTAGCACTGCTGCCTCACCGCGCCAGGGACCCGCGTTAGCACTGCTGTCTCACAGTGCCAGGGACCTGGGTTAACACTGCTGCCTCACCGCACAAGGGACCCGCGTTAGCACTGCTGTCTCACCGTGCCAGGGACCCGCGTTAGCACTGCTGCCTCACCGCGCCAGTGATCCGCATTAGCACTGCTGCCTCACCGCACCAGGGACCCGCGTTAGCACTGCTGTCTCACCGCGCCAGGGACCCGCATTAGCACTGCTGCCTCACCACGCCAGGGACCCGCATTAGCACTGCTGCCTCACCGCGCCTGGGACCCGCGTTAGCACTGCTGCCTCACCGTGCCAGGGACCCGCGTTAGCACTGCTGCCTCACCGTGCCAGGGACCCGCGTTAGCACTGCTGCCTCACCGTGCCAGGGACCCGCGTTAGCACTGCTGCCTCACCGTGCCAGGGACCCGCGTTAGCACTGCTGCCTCACCGTGCCAGGGACCCGCGTTAGCACTGCTGCCTCACCGTGCCAGGGACCCGCGTTAGCACTGCTGCCTCACCGCGCCAGTGACCCGCGTTAGCACTGCTGCCTCACCGCGCCTGGGACCCGCGTTAGCACTGCTGCCTCACCGTGCCAGGGACCCGCGTTAGCACTGCTGCCTCACCGCGCCAGTGACCCGCGTTAGCACTGCTGCCTCACCGCGCCTGGGACCCGCGTTAGCACTGCTGCCTCACCGTGCCAGGGACCCGCGTTAGCACTGCTGCCTCACCGTGCCAGGGACCCGCGTTAGCACTGCTGCCTCACCGTGCCAGGGACCCGCGTTAGCACTGCTGCCTCACCGTGCCAGGGACCCGCGTTAGCACTGCTGCCTCACCGCGCCAGTGACCCGCGTTAGCACTGCTGCCTCACCGCACCAGGGACCCGCGTTAGCACTGCTGCCTCACCGCGCCAGGGACCCGCGTTAACACTGCTGCCTCACCGCGCCAGGGACCCGCGTTAGCACTGCTGCCTCACCGCACCAGGGACCCGCGTTAGCACTGCTGCCTCACCGCGCTAGGGACCCGCGTTAGCACTGCTGCCTCACCGCGCCAGTGACCCGCGTTAGCACTGCTGCCTCACCGCGCCAGGGACCCGGGTTAGCACTGCTGCCTCACCGCGCCAGGGACCCGCGTTAGCACTGCTGCCTCACCGCGCCAGGGATCCGCGTTAGCACTGCTGCCTCACCGCACAAGGGACCCGGGTTAACACTGCTACCTCACCGCGCCAGGGACCCGCGTTAGCACTGCTGCCTCACCGTGCCAGGGACCCGCGTGAGCACTGCTGCCTCACCGCGCCAGGGACCCGCGTTAGCACTGCTGCCTCACCGTGCCAGGGACCCGCGTTAGCACTGCTGCCTCACCGCGCCAGGGACCCGCGTGAGCACTGCTGCCTCACCGCGCCAGGGACCCTTGTTAACACTGCTGCCTCACCGCGCCAGGGACCCGGGTTAGCACTGCTGCCTCACCGCGCCAGGGACCCGGGTTAGCACTGCTGCCTCACCGCGCCAGGGACCCGGGTTAGCACTGCTGCCTCACCGCGCCAGGGACCCGCGTTAGCACTGCTGCCTCACCGCGCCAGGGACCCGCGTTAGCACTGCTGCCTCACCGCGCCAGGGACCCGCGTTAGCACTGCTGCCTCACCGCGCCAGGGACCCGCGTTAGCACTGCTGCCTCACCGCGCCAGGGACCCGCATTAGCACTGCTGCCTCACCGCGCCAGGGACCCGCATTAGCACTGCTGCCTCACCGCGCCAGGGACCCGCATTAGTACTGCTGCCTCACCGCGCCAGGGACCCGCATTAGCACTGCTGCCTCACCACGCCAGGGACCCGCATTAGCACTGCTGCCTCACCGCGCCAGGGACCCGCGTGAGCACTGCTGCCTCACCGCGCCAGGGACCCGCGTTAGCACTGCTGCCTCACCGCGCCAGGGACCCGCGTTAGCACTGCTGCCTCACCGCGCCAGGGACCCGCGTTAGCACTGCTGCCTCACCGCGCCAGGGACCCGCGTTAGCACTGCTGCCTCACCGCGCCAGGAACCCTCGTTAGCACTGCTGCCTCACCGTGCCAGGGACCTGCATTAGCACTGCTGCCTCACCGCGCCTGGGACCCGCGTTAGCACTGCTGCCTCACCGCGCCAGGGACCCGCGTTAGCACTGATGCCTCACCGCGCCAGGGACCCGCGTTAGCACTGCTGCCTCACCGCGCCTGGGACCCTTGTTAGCACTGCTGCCTCACCGCGCCAGGGACCCGCGTTAGCACTGCTGCCTCACCGCGCCAGGGACCCGCGTTAGCACTGCTGCCTCACCGCGCCAGGGACCCGCGTTAGCACTGCTGCCTCACCGCACCAGGGACCCGCGTTAGCACTGCTGCCTCACCGCGCCAGGGACCCGCGTTAGCACTGCTGCCTCACCGCGCTAGGGACCCGCGTTAGCACTGCTGCCTCACCGCGCCAGGGACCCGGGTTAGCACTGCTGCCTCACTGCGCCAGGGACCCTCGTTAGCACTGCTGCCTCACCGCGCTAGGGACCCGCGTTAGCACTGCTGCCTCACCGCGCCAGGGACCCGGGTTAGCACTGCTGCCTCACCGCGCCATGGACCCTCGTTAGCACTGCTGCCTCACCGCGTCAGGGACCCGCGTTAGCACTGCTGCCTCACCGCACCAGGGACCCGCGTTAGCACTGCTGCCTCACCGCGCCAGGGACCCGCGTTAGCACTGCTGCCTCACCGCGCCAGGGACCCGCGTTAGCACTGCTGCCTCACCGCACCAGGGACCCGGGTTAGCACTGCTGCCTCACCGCGCCAGGGACCCGCGTTAGCACTGCTGCCTCACCGCACCAGGGACCCGCGTTAGCACTGCTGCCTCACCGCGCCAGTGACCCGCGTTAGCACTGCTGCCTCACCGCGTCAGGGACCCGCGTTAGCACTGCTGCCTCACCGCGCCAGGGACCCGCGTGAGCACTGCTGCCTCACCGCACCAGGGACCCGCGTTAGCACTGCTGCCTCACCGCGCCAGTGACCCGCGTTAGCACTGCTGCCTCACCGCGTCAGGGACCCGCGTTAGCACTGCTGCCTCACCGCGCCAGGGACCCACGTTAGCACTGCTGCCTCACCGCGCCAGGGACCCGGGTTAGCACTGCTGCCTCACCGCGCCAGGGACCCTTGTTAGCACTGCTGCCTCACCGCACCAGGGACCCTTGTTAGCACTGCTGCCTCACCGCACCAGGGACCCGCGTTAGCACTGCTGCCTCACCGCGCCAGGGACCCGCGTTAGCACTGCTGTCTCACAGTGCCAGGGACCCGGGTTAGCACTGCTGCCTCACCGCGCCAGGGACCCGGGTTAGCACTGCTGCCTCACCGCGCCAGGGACCCGGGTTAGCACTGCTGCCTCACCGTGCCAGGGACCCGGGTTAGCACTGCTGCCTCACCGCGCCAGGGACCCGGGTTAGCACTGCAGCCTCACCGCGCCAGGGACCCGGGTTAGCACTGCTGCCTCACCGCGCCAGGGACCCTTGTTAGCACTGCTGCCTCACCGCACCAGGGACCCTTGTTAGCACTGCTGCCTCACCGCACCAGGGACCCGCGTTAGCACTGCTGCCTCACCGCGCCAGGGACCCGGGTTAGCACTGCTGCCTCACCGCGCCAGGGACCCGGGTTAGCACTGCTGCCTCACCGTGCCAGGGACCCGGGTTAGCACTGCTGCCTCACCGCGCCAGGGACCCGCGTTAGCACTGCTGCCTCACCGCGCCAGGGACCCGGGTTAGCACTGCTGCCTCACCGCGCCAGGGACCCGCGTTAGCACTGCTGCCTCACCGCGCCAGGGACCCGCGTTAGCACTGCTGCCTCACCGCGCCAGGGACCCGCGTTAGCACTGCTGCCTCACCGCGGCAGTGACCCGGGTTAACACTGCTGTCTCACCGCGCCAGGGACCCGCGTTAGCACTGCTGCCTCACAGAGCCAGGGACCCGGGTTAACACTGCTGTCTCACAGAGCCAGGGACCCGGGTTAGCACTGCTGCCTCACAGAGCCAGGGACCCGGGTTAGCACTGCTGCCTCACAGAGCCAGGGACACGGGTTAGCACTGCTGCCTCACACAGCCAGGGACCCGGGTTAGCACTGCTGCCTCACCGCGCCAGGGACCCGGGTTAGCACTGCTGCCTCACCGTGCCAGGGACCCGGGTTAGCACTGCTGCCTCACCGCGCCAGGGACCCGCGTTAGCACTGCTGCCTCACCGCGCCAGGGACCCGGGTTAGCACTGCTGCCTCACCGCGCCAGGGACCCGCGTTAGCACTGCTGCCTCACCGCGCCAGGGACCCGCGTTAGCACTGCTGCCTCACCGCGCCAGGGACCCGCGTTAGCACTGCTGCCTCACCGCGCCAGGGACCCGCGTTAGCACTGCTGCCTCACCGCGCCAGGGACCCGCGTTAGCACTGCTGCCTCACCGCGCCAGGGACCCGCGTTAGCACTGCTGCCTCACCGTGCCAGGGACCCGCGTTAGCACTGCTGCCTCACCGTGCCAGGGACCCGCGTTAGCACTGCTGCCTCACCGCGCCAGGGACCCGCGTTAGCACTGCTGTCTCACCGCGCCAGGGACCCGCGTTAGCACTGCTGCCTCACCGCGCCAGGGACCCGCGTTACCACTGCTGCCTCACCGCACCAGGGACCCGCGTTAGCACTGCTGCCTCACCGTGCCAGGGACCCGCATTAGCACTGCTGCCTCACCACGCCAGGGACCCGCGTTAGCACTGCTGCCTCACCGCGCCAGGGACCCTCGTTAGCACTGCTGCCTCACCGCGCTAGGGATCCGCGTTAGCACTGCTGCCTCACCGTGCCAGGGACCCGCATTAGCACTGCTGCCTCACCACGCCAGGGACCCGCATTAGCACTGCTGCCTCACCGCGCTAGGGATCCGCGTTAGCACTGCTGCCTCACCACGCCAGGGACCCGCATTAGCACTGCTGCCTCACCGTGCCAGGGACCCGCGTTAGCACTGCTGCCTCACCGCGCCAGGGACCCGGGTTAGCACTGCTGCCTCACCGTGCCAGGGACCCGCATTAGCAATGCTGCCTCACCGTGCCAGGGACCCGCGTTAGCACTGCTGCCTCACCGTGCCAGGGACCCGCGTTAGCACTGCTGCCTCACCGCGCCTGGGACCCGGGTTAGCACTGCTGCCTCACCGTGCCAGGGACCCGCGTTAGCACTGCTGCCTCACCGTGCCAGGGACCCGCGTTAGCACTGCTGCCTCACCGCGCCAGTGACCCGCGTTAGCACTGCTGCCTCACCACGCCAGGGACCCGCATTAGCACTGCTGCCTCACCGCACCAGGGACCCACGTTAGCACTGCTGCCTCACCGCGCCAGTGACCCGCGTTAGCACTGCTGCCTCACCGCACCAGGGACCCACGTTAGCACTGCTGCCTCACCGCGCCAGGGACCCGCATTAGCACTGCTGCCTCACCGCACCAGGGACCCGCGTTAGCACTGCTGCCTCACCGCGCCAGGGACCCGGGTTAACACTGCTGCCTCACCGTGCCAGGGACCCGGGTTAACACTGCTGCCTCACCGTGCCAGGGACCCGGGTTAACACTGCTGCCTCACCGCGCCAGGGACCCGCGTTAGCACTGCTGTCTCACCGCGCCAGGGACCCGCGTTAGCACTGCTGCCTCACCGTGCCAGGGACCCGCGTTAGCACTGCTGCCTCACCGCGCCAGGGACCCGCGTTAGCACTGCTGCCTCACCGTGCCAGGGACCCGCGTTAGCACTGCTGCCTCACCGCGCCAGGGACCCGCGTTAGCACTGCTGTCTCACCGCGCCAGGGACCCGCGTTAGCACTGCTGCCTCACAGCGCCAGGGACCCGCGTTAGCACTGCTGCCTCACCGCGCCAGGGACCCGCGTTAGCACTGCTGCCTCACCGCGCCAGGGACCCGCGTTAGCACTGCTGCCTCACCGTGCCAGGGACCCGCGTTAGCACTGCTGCCTCACCGCGCCAGGGACCCGCGTTAGCACTGCTGCCTCACCGTGCCAGGGACCCGCGTTAGCACTGCTGCCTCACCGCGCCAGGGACCCGCGTTAGCACTGCTGCCTCACCGTGCCAGGGACCCGCGTTAGCACTGCTGCCTCACCGCGCCAGGGACCCGCGTTAGCACTGCTGCCTCACCGTGCCAGGGACCCGCGTTAGCACTGCTGCCTCACCGTGCCAGGGACCCGCGTTAGCACTGCTGCCTCACCGCGCCAGGGACCCGCGTTAGCACTGCTGCCTCACCGCGCCAGGGACCCGCGTTAGCACTGCTGCCTCACCGTGCCAGGGACCCGCGTTAGCACTGCTGCCTCACCGCGCCAGGGACCCGCGTTAGCACTGCTGCCTCACCGTGCCAGGGACCCGCGTTAGCACTGCTGCCTCACCGCGCCAGGGACCCGCGTTAGCACTGCTGCCTCACCGTGCCAGGGACCCGCGTTAGCACTGCTGCCTCACCGTGCCAAGGACCCGCGTTAGCACTGCTGCCTCACCGTGCCAGGGACCCGGGTTAGCACTGCTGCCTCACCGCGCCAGGGATCCGCGTTAGCACTGCTGCCTCACCGTGCCAGGGACCCGGGTTAGCACTGCTGCCTCACCGCGCCAGGGATCCGCGTTAGCACTGCTGCCTCACCGCGCCAGGGACCCGCGTTAGCACTGCTGCCTCACCGTGCCAGGGACCCGGGTTAGCACTGTTGCCTCACCGCGCCAGGGATCCGCGTTAGCACTGCTGCCTCACCGCGCCAGGGACCCGCGTTAGCACTGCTGCCTCACCGCGCCAGGGACCCGCGTTACCACTGCTGCCTCACCGCGCCAGGGACCCGCGTTAGCACTGCTGCCTCACCGCGCCAGGGACCCGCGTTAGCACTGCTGCCTCACCGTGCCAGGGACCCGCGTTAGCACTGCTGCCTCACCGTGCCAGGGACCCGGGTTAGCACTGTTGCCTCACCGCGCCAGGGATCCGCGTTAGCACTGCTGCCTCACCGCGCCAGGGACCCGCGTTAGCACTGCTGCCTCACCGTGCCAGGGACCCGCGTTAGCACTGCTGTCTCACAGTGCCAGGGACCCGGGTTAGCACTGCTGCCTCACCGCGCCAGGGACCCGCGTTAGCACTGCTGCCTCACCGCGCCAGGGACCCGCGTTAGCACTGCTGCCTCACCGTGCCAGGGACCCGCGTTAGCACTGCTGCCTCACCGCGCCAGGGACCCGCGTTAGCACTGCTGCCTCACCGTGCCAGGGACCCGCGTTAGCACTGCTGCCTCACCGCGCCAGGGACCCGCGTTAGCACTGCTGCCTCACCGTGCCAGGGACCCGCGTTAGCACTGCTGCCTCACCGCGCCAGGGACCCGCGTTAGCACTGCTGCCTCACCGTGCCAGGGACCCGCGTTAGCACTGCTGTCTCACCGCGCCAGGGACCCGCGTTAGCACTGCTGTCTCACCGCGCCAGGGACCCGCGTTAGCACTGCTGTCTCACCGCGCCAGGGACCCGCGTTAGCACTGCTGCCTCACCGCGCCAGGGACCCGCGTTAGCACTGCTGTCTCACCGCGCCAGGGACCCGGGTTAACACTGCTGCCTCACCGCGCCAGGGACCCGCGTTAGCACTGCTGCCTCACCTTGCCAGGGACCCGCGTTAGCACTGCTGCCTCACCGCGCCAGTGACCCGCGTTAGCACTGCTGTCTCACCGCACCAGGGACCCGGGTTAGCACTGCTGCCTCACCGCGCCAGTGACCCGCGTTAGCACTGCTACCTCACCGCGCCAGGGACCCGGGTTAGCACTGCTGCCTCACCGCGCCAGGGACCCGGGTTAACACTGCTGTCTCACCGCACCAGGGACCCGCGTTAGCACTGCTACCTCACCGTGCCAGGGACCCACGTTAGCACTGCTGTCTCACCGCACCAGGGACCCACGTTAGCACTGCTACCTCACCGTGCCAGGGACCCGCGTTAGCACTGCTGTCTCACCGCACCAGGGACCCGCGTTAGCACTGCTGTCTCACCGCACCAGGGACCCACGTTAGCACTGCTACCTCACCGTGCCAGTGACCCGCGTTAGCACTGCTACCTCACCGTGCCAGGGACCCGGGTTAGCACTGCTGCCTCACCGCGCCAGGGACCCGCGTTAGCACTGCTGCCTCACCGCGCCAGGGACCCGCGTTAGCACTGCTGCCTCACCGCGCCAGGGACCCGCGTTAGCACTGCTGCCTCACCGCGCCAGGGACCCGCGTTAGCACTGCTGCCTCACCGCGCCTGGGACCCGCGTTAGCACTGCTGCCTCACCGCGCCAGGGACCCGCGTTAGCACTGCTGCCTCACCGCGCCAGGGACCCGCGTTAGCACTGCTGCCTCACCGCGCGAGGGACCCGCGTTAGCACTGCTGCCTCACCGTGCCAGGGACCCGGGTTAGCACTGCTGCCTCACCGCACCAGGGACCCGCGTTAGCACTGCTGCCTCACCGCGCCAGGGACCCGGGTTAGCACTGCTGCCTCACCGTGCCAGGGACCCGCGTTAGCACTGCTGCCTCACCGCACCAGGGACCCGGGTTAACACTGCTGTATCACCGCGCCAGGGACCCTCGTTAGCACTGCTGCCTCACCGTGCCAGGGACCCGCGTTAACACTGCTGTATCACCGCGCCAGGGACCCGCGTTAGCACTGCTGCCTCACCGCGCCAGGGACCCGCGTTAGCACTGCTGCCTCACCGTGCCAGGGACCCGCGTTAACACTGCTGTATCACCGCGCCAGGGACCCGCGTTAGCACTGCTGCCTCACCGTGCCAGGGACCCGCGTTAGCACTGCTGTCTCACCGCGCCAGGGACCCGCGTTAGCACTGCTGCCTCACCGCGCCAGGGACCCGGGTTAGCACTGCTGCCTCACCGTGCCAGGGACCCGGGTTAGCACTGCTGTCTCACCGCGCCAGGGACCCGCGTTAGCACTGCTGTCTCACCGCGCCAGGGACCCGGGTTAGCACTGCTGTCTCACCGCGCCAGGGACCCGCGTTAGCACTGCTGCCTCACCGCGCCAGGGACCCGCGTTAGCACTGCTGCCTCACAGTGCCAGGGACCCGCGTTAGCACTGCTGCCTCACCGCACCAGGGACCCGCGTTAGCACTGCTGTCTCACCGCGCCAGGGACCCGCGTTAGCACTGCTGCCTCACCGTGCCAGGGACCCGCGTTAGCACTGCTGCCTCACCGCACCAGGGACCCGCGTTAGCACTGCTGCCTCACCGCGCCAGGGACCCGCATTAGCACTGCTGCCTCACCACGCCAGGGACCCGCGTTAGCACTGCTGCCTCACCACGCCAGGGACCCGCGTTAGCACTGCTACCTCACCGTGCCAGGGACCCGCGTTAGCACTGCTGCCTCACCGCGCCAGGGACCCGCGTTAGCACTGCTGCCTCACCGCGCCAGGGACCCGCGTTAACACTGCTGCCTCACCGCGCCAGGGACCCGCGTTAGCACTGCTGCCTCACCGCGCCAGGGACCCGCGTTAGCACTGCTGCCTCACCGCGCCAGGGACCCGCGTTAGCACTGCTGCCTCACCGCACCAGGGACCCGGGTTAGCACTGCTGCCTCACCGCGCCAGGGACCCGCGTTAGCACTGCTGCCTCACCGCGCCTGGGACCCGCGTTAGCACTGCTGCCTCACCGCACCAGGGACCCGGGTTAGCACTGCTGCCTCACCGCGCCTGGGACCCGCGTTAGCACTGCTGCCTCACCGCGCCAGGGACCCGCGTTAGCACTGCTGCCTCACCGCGCCTGGGACCCGCGTTAGCACTGCTGCCTCACCGCACCAGGGACCCGGGTTAGCACTGCTGCCTCACCGCGCCAGGGACCCGCGTCAGCACTGCTGCCTCACCGCGCCTGGGACCCGCGTTAGCACTGCTGCCTCACCGCGCCTGGGACCCGCGTTAGCACTGCTGCCTCACCGCACCAGGGACCCGGGTTAGCACTGCTGCCTCACCGCGCCTGGGACCCGCGTTAGCACTGCTGCCTCACCGCGCCTGGGACCCGCGTTAGCACTGCTGCCTCACCGCACCAGGGACCCGGGTTAGCACTGCTGCCTCACCGCGCCTGGGACCCGCGTTAGCACTGCTGCCTCACCGTGCCAGGGACCCGCGTTAGCACTGCTGCCTCACCGCACAAGGGACCCGCGTTAGCACTGCTGCCTCACCGTGCCAGGGACCCGCGTTAGCACTGCTGCCTCACCGCGCCAGGGACCCGCGTTAGCACTGCTGCCTCACCGCGCCAGGGACCCGCGTTAGCACTGCTGCCTCACCGCGCCAGGGACCCGCGTTAGCACTGCTGTCTCACCGCGCCAGGGACCCGCGTTAGCACTGCTGTCTCACCGCGCCAGGGACCCGCGTTAGCACTGCTGTCTCACCGCGCCAGGGACCCGCGTTAGCACTGCTGTCTCACCGCACCAGGGACCCGGGTTAGCACTGCTGTCTCACCGTGCCAGGGACCCGGGTTAACACTGCTGCCTCACCGTGCCAGGGACCCGGGTTAACACTGCTGCCTCACCGTGCCAGGGACCCGGGTTAGCACTGCTGTCTCACCGCACCAGGGACCCGGGTTAGCACTGCTGTCTCACCGTGCCAGGGACCCGCGTTAGCACTGCTGTCTCACCGCACCAGGGACCCGGGTTAGCACTGCTGCCTCACCGCACCAGGGACCCGGGTTAACACTGCTGCCTCACCGCGCCAGGGACCCGCGTTAGCACTGCTGTCTCACCGTGCCAGGGACCCGGGTTAACACTGCTGCCTCACCGCACCAGGGACCCGGGTTAGCACTGCTGCCTCACCGCACCAGGGACCCGGGTTAGCACTGCTGCCTCACCGCTCCAGGGACCCGGGTTAGCACTGCTGCCTCACCGCGCCAGGGACCCGCGTTAGCACTGCTGCCTCACCGCACCAGGGACCCGCGTTAGCACTGCTGCCTCACCGCGCCAGGGACCCGGGTTAGCACTGCTGCCTCACCGCACCAGGGACCCGCGTTAGCACTGCTGCCTCACCGCGCCAGGGACCCGGGTTAGCACTGCTGCCTCACAGCGCCAGGGACCCGCGTTAGCACTGCTGCCTCACCGCACCAGGGACCCGCGTTAGCACTGCTGCCTCACCGCGCCAGGGACCCGCGTTAGCACTGCTGCCTCACCGCACCAGGGACCCGCGTTAGCACTGCTGCCTCACCGCACCAGGGACCCGCGTTAGCACTGCTGCCTCACCGCGCCAGGGACCCGCGTTAGCACTGCTGCCTCACAGCGCCAGGGACCCGGGTTAGCACTGCTGCCTCACAGCGCCAGGGACCCGGGTTAGCACTGCTGCCTCACAGCGCCAGGGACCCGCGTTAACACTGCTGCCTCACAGTGCCAGGGACCCGGGTTAACACTGCTGCCTCACCGCGCCAGGGACCCGCGTTAGCACTGCTGCCTCACCGCGCCAGGGACCCGCGTTAGCACTGCTGCCTCACCGCACCAGGGACCCGCGTTAGCACTGCTGCCTCACCGCACCAGGGACCCGCGTTAGCACTGCTGCCTCACCGCACCAGGGACCCGCGTTAGCACTGCTGCCTCACCGCGCCAGGGACCCGCGTTAGCACTGCTGCCTCACCGCGCCAGGGACCCGCGTTAGCACTGCTGCCTCACCGTGCCAGGGACCCGCGTTAGCACTGCTGCCTCACCGTGCCAGGGACCCGCGTTAGCACTGCTGCCTCACCGCACCAGGGACCCGCGTTAGCACTGCTGCCTCACCGCACCAGGGACCCGCGTTAGCACTGCTGCCTCACCGCACCAGGGACCCGCGTTAGCACTGCTGCCTCACCGCGCCAGGGACCCGCGTTAGCACTGCTGCCTCACCGTGCCAGGGACCCGCGTTAGCACTGCTGCCTCACCGCGCCAGGGACCCGCGTTAGCACTGCTGCCTCACCGCGCCAGGGACCCGCGTTAGCACTGCTGCCTCACCGCACCAGGGACCCGGGTTAGCACTGCTGCCTCACCGCGCCAGGGACCCGCGTTAGCACTGCTGCCTCACCGTGCCAGGGACCCGCGTTAGCACTGCTGCCTCAGCGCGCCAGGGACCCGCGTTAGCACTGCTGCCTCACCGCGCCAGGGACCCGCGTTAGCACTGCTGCCTCACCGCGCCAGGGACCGCGTTAGCACTGCTGCCTCACCGCGCCAGGGACCCGGGTTAGCACTGCTGCCTCACCGCACCAGGGACCCGCGTTAGCACTGCTGCCTCACCGCGCCAGGGACCCGCGTTAGCACTGCTGCCTCACCGCGCCAGGGACCGCGTTAGCACTGCTGCCTCACCGCGCCAGGGACCCGGGTTAGCACTGCTGCCTCACCGCGCCAGGGACCCGCGTTAGCACTGCTGCCTCACCGCGCCAGGGACCCGGGTTAGCACTGCTGCCTCACCGCGCCAGGGACCCGCGTTAGCACTGCTGCCTCACCGTGCCAGGGACCCGCGTTAGCACTGCTGCCTCACCGTGCCAGGGACCCGGGTTAGCACTGCTGCCTCACCGCGCCAGGGACCCGCGTTAGCACTGCTGCCTCACCGTGCCAGGGACCCGCGTTAGCACTGCTGCCTCACCGCGCCAGGGACCCGCGTTAGCACTGCTGCCTCACCGCGCCAGGGACCCGCGTTAGCACTGCTGCCTCACCGCGCCAGGGACCCGGGTTAGCACTGCTGCCTCACCGCGCCAGGGACCCGCGTTAGCACTGCTGCCTCACCGCGCCAGGGACCCGGGTTAGCACTGCTGCCTCACCGCGCCAGGGACCCGAGTTAGCACTGCTGCCTCACCGCGCCAGGGACCCGCGTTAGCACTGCTGCCTCACCGCGCCAGGGACCCGGGTTAGCACTGCTGCCTCACCGCGCCAGGGACCCGGGTTAGCACTGCTGTCTCACCGCGCCAGGGACCCGCGTTAGCACTGCTGCCTCACCACGCCAGGGACCCGCGTTAGCACTGCTGCCTCACCGCGCCAGGGACCCGGGTTAGCACTGCTGTCTCACCGCGCCAGGGACCCGGGTTAGCACTGCTGCCTCACCGCGCCAGGGACCCGCGTTAGCACTGCTGCCTCACCGCGCCAGGGACCCGCGTTAGCACTGCTGCCTCACCGCGCTAGGGACCCGCGTTAGCACTGCTGCCTCACCGCGCCAGGGACCCGGGTTAGCACTGCTGCCTCACCGCGCCAGGGACCCGGGTTAGCACTGCTGCCTCACCGCGCCAGGGACCTGGGTTAGCACTGCTGCCTCACAGCGCCAGGGACCCGCGTTAGCACTGCTGCCTCACCGCGCTAGGGACCCGCGTTAGCACTGCTGCCTCACCACGCCAGGGACCCGCGTTAGCACTGCTGCCTCACCGTGCCAGGGACCCGCGTTAGCACTGCTGCCTCACCGCGCCAGGGACCCGCGTTAGCACTGCTGCCTCACCGCGCCAGGGACCCGGGTTAGCACTGCTGCCTCACCGCGCCAGGGACCCGCGTTAGCACTGCTACCTCACCGCGCCTGGGACCCGCGTTAGCACTGCTGCCTCACCGCGCCTGGGACCCGGGTTAGCACTGCTACCTCACCGTGCCAGGGACCCGGGTTAGCACTGCTACCTCACCGCGTCAGGGACCCGGGTTAGCACTGCTGCCTCACCGCGCCTGGGACCCGGGTTAGCACTGCTGCCTCACCGCGCCAGGGACCCGGGTTAGCACTGCTGCCTCACCGTGCCAGGGACCCGCGTTAGCACTGCTGCCTCACCGTGCCAGGGACCCGGGTTAGCACTGCTGCCTCACCGTGCCAGGGACCCGGGTTAGCACTGCTGCCTCACCGTGCCAGGGACCCGGGTTAGCACTGCTGCCTCACCGCGCCAGGGACCCGCGTTAGCACTGCTGCCTCACCGCGCCTGGGACCCGGGTTAGCACTGCTACCTCACCGTGCCAGGGACCCGGGTTAGCACTGCTACCTCACCGCGTCAGGGACCCGGGTTAGCACTGCTGCCTCACCGCGCCTGGGACCCGGGTTAGCACTGCTGCCTCACCGCGCCAGGGACCCGGGTTAGCACTGCTGCCTCACCGTGCCAGGGACCCGCGTTAGCACTGCTGCCTCACCGTGCCAGGGACCCGGGTTAGCACTGCTGCCTCACCGTGCCAGGGACCCGGGTTAGCACTGCTGCCTCACCGTGCCAGGGACCCGGGTTAGCACTGCTGCCTCACCGCGCCAGGGACCCGGGTTAGCACTGCTGCCTCACCGTGCCAGGGACCCGCGTTAGCACTGCTGCCTCACCGTGCCAGGGACCCGGGTTAGCACTGCTGCCTCACCGCGCCAGGGACCCGCGTTAGCACTGCTGCCTCACCGCGCCAGGGACCCGCGTTAGCACTGCTGCCTCACCGTGCCAGGGACCCGGGTTAGCACTGCTGCCTCACCGTGCCAGGGACCCGGGTTAGCACTGCTGCCTCACCGTGCCAGGGACCCGCGTTAGCACTGCTGCCTCACCGCGCTAGGGACCCGCGTTAGCACTGCTGCCTCAGCGCGCCAGGGACCCGCGTTAGCACTGCTGCCTCACCACGCCAGGGACCCGCGTTAGCACTGCTGCCTCACCGTGCCAGGGACCCGCGTTAGCACTGCTGCCTCACCGCGCCAGGGACCCGCGTTAGCACTGCTGCCTCACCGCGCCAGGGACCCGCATTAGCACTGCTGCCTCACCACGCCAGGGACCCGCGTTAGCACTGCTGCCTCACCGCGCCAGTGATCCGCATTAGCACTGCTGCCTCACCGCGCCAGGGACCCGCGTTAGCACTGCTGCCTCACCGCGCCAGGGACCCGCATTAGCACTGCTGCCTCACCACGCCAGGGACCCGCATTAGCACTGCTGCCTCACCGCGCCTGGGACCCGCGTTAGCACTGCTGCCTCACCGTGCCAGGGACCCGCGTTAGCACTGCTGCCTCACCGCGCCAGGGACCCGCGTTAGCACTGCTGCCTCACCGCGCCAGTGACCCGCGTTAGCACTGCTGCCTCACAGTGCCAGGGACCCGCGTTAGCACTGCTGCCTCACCGCGCCAGGGACCCGCGTTAGCACTGCTGCCTCACCGCGCCAGGGACCCGCATTAGCACTGCTGCCTCACCACGCCAGGGACCCGCGTTAGCACTGCTGCCTCACCGCGCCAGTGATCCGCATTAGCACTGCTGCCTCACCGCGCCAGGGACCCGCGTTAGCACTGCTGCCTCACCGCGCCAGGGACCCGCGTTAGCACTGCTGCCTCACCGCGCCAGGGACCCACGTTAGCACTGCTGCCTCACCGCGCCAGGGACCCGCGTTAGCACTGCTGCCTCACCGCACCAGGGACCCGCGTTAGCACTGCTGCCTCACCGCACCAGGGACCCGCGTTAGCACTGCTGCCTCACCGTGCCAGGGACCCGCGTTAGCACTGCTGCCTCACCGCGCCAGGGACCCGCGTTAGCACTGCTGCCTCACCGCACCTGGGACCCGCGTTAGCACTGCTGCCTCACCGCGCGAGGGACCCGCGTTAGCACTGCTGCCTCACCGTGCCAGGGACCCGCGTTAGCACTGCTGTCTCACCGCGCCAGGGACCCGCGTTAGCACTGCTGTCTCACCGCACCAGGGACCCGGGTTAGCACTGCTGCCTCACCGCGCCAGGGACCCGGGTTAGCACTGCTGCCTCACCGCGCCAGGGACCCGGGTTAGCACTGCTGTCTCACCGCGCCAGGGACACGGGTTAGCACTGCTGCCTCACCGCGCCAGGGACCCGGGTTAGCACTGCTGCCTCACCGCGCCTGGGACCCGCGTTAGCACTGCTGCCTCACCGCGCCAGGGACCCGCGTTAGCACTGCTGCCTCACCGTGCCAGGGACCCGCGTTAGCACTGCTGCCTCACCGCGCCAGGGACCCGCGTTAGCACTGCTGCCTCACCGCGCCAGTGACCCGCGTTAGCACTGCTGCCTCACCGCGCCAGGGACCCGGGTTAGCACTGCTGCCTCACCGCGCCAGGGACCCGCGTTAGCACTGCTGCCTCACCGCGCCAGTGACCCGCGTTAGCACTGCTGCCTCACCGCGCCAGGGACCCGGGTTAGCACTGCTGTCTCACTGCGCCAGGGACCCGCGTTAGCACTGCTGCCTCACCACGCCAGGGACCCGGGTTAGCACTGCTGCCTCACTGCGCCAGGGACCCGCGTTAGCACTGCTGCCTCACCGCGCCAGGGACCCGGGTTAGCACTGCTGCCTCACCGCACCAGGGACCCGGGTTAGCACTGCTGCCTCACCGCGCCAGGGACCCGCGTTAGCACTGCTGCCTCACCGCGCCAGGGACCCGGGTTAGCACTGCTGCCTCACCGCGCCAGGGACCCGCGTTAGCACTGCTGCCTCACCGCGCCAGGGACCCGCGTTAGCACTGCTGCCTCACCGCACCAGGGACCCGCGTTAGCACTGCTGCCTCACCGCGCCAGGGACCCGCGTTAGCACTGCTGCCTCACCGCGCCAGGGACCCGCGTTAGCACTGCTGCCTCACCGCACCAGGGACCCGCGTTAGCACTGCTGCCTCACCGCGCCAGGGACCCGCGTTAGCACTGCTGCCTCACCGCGCTAGGGACCCGCGTTAGCACTGCTGCCTCACCGCGCCAGGGACCCGCGTTAGCACTGCTGCCTCACCGTGCCAGGGACCCGCGTTAGCACTGCTGCCTCACCGCGCCAGGGACCCGCGTTAGCACTGCTGCCTCACCGCGCCAGGGACCCGCGTTAGCACTGCTGCCTCACCGCGCCAGTGACCCGGGTTAGCACTGCTGCCTCACCGCGCCAGGGACCCGCGTGAGCACTGCTGCCTCACCGCGCCAGGGACCCGGGTTAGCACTGCTGCCTCACCGCGCCAGGGACCCGCGTTAGCACTGCTGCCTCACCGCGCCAGGGACCCGGGTTAGCACTGCTGCCTCACCGCGCCAGGGACCCGCGTTAGCACTGCTGCCTCACCGCGCCAGGGACCCGCATTAGCACTGCTGCCTCACCGCGCCAGGGACCCGGGTTAGCACTGCTGCCTCACCGTGCCAGGGACCCACGTTAGCACTGCTGCCTCACCGTGCCAGGGACCCGCGTTAGCACTGCTGCCTCACCGCGCCAGGGACCCGGGTTAGCACTGCTGCCTCACCGCGCCAGGGACCCGCATTAGCACTGCTGCCTCACCGCGCCAGGGACCCGCATTAGCACTGCTGCCTCACCGCGCCAGGGACCCGCATTAGCACTGCTGCCTCACCGCGCCAGGGACCCGCGTTAGCACTGCTGCCTCACCGCGCCAGGGACCCGCGTTAGCACTGCTGCCTCACCGCGCCAGGGACCCGGGTTAGCACTGCTGCCTCACCGTGCCAGGGACCCGGGTTAGCACTGCTGCCTCACCGCGCCAGGGACCCACGTTAGCACTGCTGCCTCACCGTGCCAGGGACCCGCGTGAGCACTGCTGCCTCACCGCGCCAGGGACCCGCGTGAGCACTGCTGCCTCACCGCGCCAGGGACCCGCGTTAGCACTGCTGCCTCACCGCGCCAGGGACCCGCGTTAGCACTGCTGCCTCACCGCGCCAGGGACCCGGGTTAACACTGCTGCCTCACCGCGCTAGGGATCCGCGTTAGCACTGCTGCCTCACCGCGCCAGGGACCCGCGTTAGCACTGCTGCCTCACCGCGCCAGGGACCCTCGTTAGCACTGCTGTCTCACCGTGCCAGGGACCCGCATTAGCACTGCTGCCTCACCGCGCCAGGGACCCGCGTTAGCACTGCTGCCTCACCGCGCCAGGGACCCTCGTTAGCACTGCTGCCTCACCGTGCCAGGGACCCGCATTAGCACTGCTGCCTCACCGCGCCAGGGACCCTCGTTAGCACTGCTGCCTCACCGTGCCAGGGACCCGCGTTAGCACTGCTGCCTCACCGTGCCAGGGACCCGCGTCAGCACTGCTGCCTCAGCGCGCCAGGGACCCGCGTCAGCACTGCTGCCTCAGCGCGCCAGGGACCCGCGTCAGCACTGCTGCCTCACCGCGCCAGGGACCCGCGTCAGCACTGCTGCCTCAGCGCGCCAGGGACCCGCGTCAGCACTGCTGCCTCACCGCGCCAGGGACCCGCGTCAGCACTGCTGCCTCAGCGCGCCAGGGACCCGCGTCAGCACTGCTGCCTCACCGCGCCAGGGACCCGCGTCAGCACTGCTGCCTCAGCGCGCCAGGGACCCGCGTCAGCACTGCTGCCTCACCGCGCCAGGGACCCGCGTCAGCACTGCTGCCTCAGCGCGCCAGGGACCCGCGTCAGCACTGCTGCCTCAGCGCGCCAGGGACCCGCGTCAGCACTGCTGCCTCAGCGCGCCAGGGACCCGCGTCAGCACTGCTGCCTCACCGCGCCTGGGACCCTGGTTAGCACTGCTGCCTCACCGCGCCAGGGACCCGCGTTAGCACTGCTGCCTCACCGTGCCAGGGACCCGCGTTAGCACTGCTGCCTCACCGCGCCAGGGACCCGGGTTAGCACTGCTGCCTCACCGCGTCAGGGACCCGCGTTAGCACTGCTGCCTCACCGCGCCAGGGACCCGCGTTAGCACTGCTGCCTCACCGCGCCAGGGACCCGCGTTAGCACTGCTGCCTCACCGTGCCAGGGACCCGCGTTAGCACTGCTGCCTCACCGCGCCAGGGACCCGCGTTAGCACTGCTGTCTCACCGCGCCAGGGACCCGCGTTAGCACTGCTGCCTCACCGCGCCAGGGACCCGCGTTAGCACTGCTGCCTCACCGCGCCAGGGACCCGCGTTAGCACTGCTGCCTCAACGCGCCAGGGACCCGGGTTAGCACTGCTGCCTCACCGCGCCAGGGACCCGGGTTAGCACTGCTGCCTCAACGCGTCAGGGACCCGGGTTAGCACTGCTGCCTCACCGCGTCAGGGACCCGCGTTAGCACTGCTGCCTCACCGCGCCAGGGACCCGCGTTAGCACTGCTGCCTCACCGCGCCAGGGACCCGCGTTAGCACTGCTGCCTCACCGTGCCAGGGACCCGCGTTAGCACTGCTGCCTCACCGCGCCAGGGACCCGCGTTAGCACTGCTGCCTCACCGTGCCAGGGACCCGCGTTAGCACTGCTGCCTCACCGCGCCAGGGACCCGCGTTAGCACTGCTGCCTCACCGCGCCTGGGACCCGGGTTAACACTGCTGTCTCACCGCGCCAGGGACCCGGGTTAGCACTGCTGCCTCACCGCGCCAGGGACCCGCGTTAGCACTGCTGCCTCACCGCGCCTGGGACCCGGGTTAACACTGCTGTCTCACCGCGCCTGGGACCCGGGTTAGCACTGCTGCCTCACCGCGCCAGGGACCCGCGTTAGCACTGCTGCCTCACCGCACCAGGGACCCGCGTTAGCACTGCTGCCTCACCGCGCCAGGGACTCGCGTTAGCACTGCTGCCTCACCGCGCCAGGGACCCGCGTTAGCACTGCTGCCTCACCGCGCCAGTGACCCGTGTTAGCACTGCTGCCTCACCGCGCCAGGGACCCGCGTTAGCACTGCTGCCTCACCGCGCCTGGGACCCGCGTTAGCACTGCTGCCTCACCGCGCCAGGGACCCGCGTTAGCACTGCTGCCTCACCGCGCCAGGGACCCGCGTTAGCACTGCTGCCTCACCGCGCCAGGGACCCGCGTTAGCACTGCTGCCTCACCGCGCCAGGGACCCGCGTTAGCACTGCTGCCTCACCGCACAAGGGACCCGGGTTAACACTGCTGCCTCACCGCACAAGGGACCCGGGTTCAATTCCGGCCTCGGGTGACTGTCAGTGTGGAATTTGCACTTTCTCCCCGTGTCTGCTCCGGTTTCCTCCGGGTGCTGTTTCCTCCCACAGTCCAAAGATCTACAGGTTAGGTGGATTGGCCGTGCTAAATTGTCCCTTAGTGTTCAAAGATGTGCAGGTTAGGTGGATTGGCCGTGCTAAATTGTCCCTTAGTGTCCAAAGATGTGCGGGTTAGGTGGATTGGCCGTGTTAAATTGTCCCTCAGTGTCCAAAGATGTGCAGGTTAGGTGGATTCGCCGTGTTAAATTGTCCCTCAGTGTCCAAAGATGTGCAGGTTAGGTGGATTGGCCGTGTTAAATTGTCCCTCAGTGTCCAAAGATGTGCAGGTTAGGTGGATTGGCCGTGCTAAATTGTCCCCTAGTGTCCAAAGATGTGCAGGTTAGGTGGATTGGCCGTGCTAAATTGTCCCCTAGTGTCCAAAGATGTGCAGGTTAGGTGGATTGGCCGTGCTAAATTGTCCCTTAGTGTCCAGAGATGTGCAGATTAGGTGGATTGGCCGTGCTAAATTGTCACTTAGTGTCCAAAGATGTGCAGGTTAGGTGGATTGGCCGTGCTAAATTGCCCCTTAGTGTCCAAAGATGTGCAGGTTAGGTAGGTTTATGGCGTTAAAGGGTTAGGGCGGGGGAGTGGGCCTAGTTGGGGAGTTTTTCAAAGGGTCAGTGCAGACTCGATGGGCCAAATGGGCTTCGTAAGCACTATAGGAATTCTGTGGTTCTCTATCATCCCGACCACCATGAGCTCTTGACTTGACTTTTATGTGACTCCTCAGCGAATGTCGTTATCAAAATCTAAATATGCCACATCTACTGTCTCCCCTTTATGCACCCTCGAAAGACCCGAATGGATTTGTCAAACCCGATTTCCCTTTCACAAAACCATGGTGACTCCGCCCGATTGTGGTGTGATCTTCTCATGATGCCTGAATGATGCATTCCAGCTTTTTCCCAACGACCGATGTTAAACCAACCGGCCGAGAGTTTCTTGCTTTCTGGCTCCCTCTGCCCTTGAACAAAGGCGGCACGTTTGTGCTTTTCCAATCGGCTGCGGCCTTCCGCTGAGGCTTTTACAGAGGGCATTTTGGAAGAGGTTGGCGTCAAGAGGAAAATGGCGGCCCCTCCTGCGGGCGGCGTGCTCCAGCGCCATGACCAGTGACCACCATCGTTGCCAAAGCCCCAAACAACCCTCGTGGCTTCATGTGGGGCAGTTGTGCCTCTCCAGGTCTGGCCTCGTCGATCAGGTGCACCAGCGATGATTGTTGGCGACTTGTCCATCATCTTTGGTAAAAGGAAGCTCCGGAAAGTGAAGACACCCCCAATGCAGTCTTATCCTGGAATACAGGACAGCAGGCCCAGCCTTTAATCCAGTTCGCCTTTCTCGTAGATCCCCCCTCCCCCCACACCCGAGTGTTTGTAATTGTTAACAAGTTCCTCCCTCCATTTTGCCGCTGCTTTGCGACGCGCCTTGGCATTTTTTTGTGTCTTTGTGTGTAGGGATTTGTCACGATAAGTATTTATATCTGTACAAATTGTGGTGCCCTTCACAATCTTGGGCTGTTCCACTACACCTCCTCGCCAATCCGTCTGTCGTTTCAGATTGGCGACGGTTACCACGGGAACTAAAGATCCGAATACGAAAGCCAGCAAAAGACAGTAAGTATGGAAGTTCCACCTGGATTATTCCCCCGTCCCAACAGGCCCAGTCTACAGGGAGACACCGACACCCGTCCCAACAGGCCCAGTCTACAGGGAGACACCTACACCCGTCCCAACAGGCCCAGTCTACAGGGAGACACCGACACCCGTCCCAACAGGCCCAGGCTACAGGGAGACACCTACACCCGTCCCAACAGGCCCAGGCTACAGGGAAACACCTACACCGTCCCAACAGGCCCAGGCTACAGGGACACTTACACCCTCCCAACAGGCCCAGGCTACAGGGACACTTACACCCTCCCAACAGGCCCAGGCTACAGGGAGACACCTACACCCTCCCAACAGGCCCAGGCCACAGGGAAACACCTACACCCTCCCAACAGGCCCAGGCTACAGGGACACTTACACCCTCCCAACAGGCCCAGGCTACAGGGACACTTACACCCTCCCAACAGGCCCAGGCTACAGGGACACACCTACACCCTCCCAACAGGCCCAGGCTACAGGGAGACACCTACACCCTCCCAACAGGCCCAGACTACAGGGAGACACCTACACCGTCCCAACAGGCCCAGACTACAGGGAGACACCTACACTGTCCCAACAGGCCCAGGCTACAGGGAGACACCTACACCGTCCCAACAGGCCCAGACTACAGGGAGACACTTACACCCTAACAACAGGCCCAGACTACAGGGAGACACCTACACCCGTCCCAACAGGCCCAGACTACAGGGAGACACCTACACCCGTCCCAACAGGCCGAGGCTACAGGGAGATACCTACACCCGTCCCAACAGGCCCAGACTACAGGGAGACACCTACACCCTCCCAACAGGCCCAGGCTACAGGGAGACACTTGCACCCTCCCAACTGGCCCAGGCGACAGGGAGACACCTACACCCTCCCAACAGGCCCAGGCTACAGGGAGACGCCTACACCGTCCCAACAGGCTCACGCTACAGACCGACACTTACACCCTCCCAACAGGCCCAGACTACAGGGAGACACTTGCACCCTCCCAACTGGCCCTGGCTACAGGGATACACCTACACCCTCCCAACAGGCCCAGGCTACAGGGAGACACCTACACCCTCCCAACAGGCCCAGACTACAGGGAGACACCTACACCCTCCCAACAGGCCCAGACTACAGGGAGACACCTACACTGTCCCAACAGGCCCAGGCTACACGGAGACACCTACACCCTCCCAACAGGCCCAGGCTACAGGGATACACCTACACTGTCCCAACAGGCCCAGGCTACAGGGAGACACCTACACCCTCCCAACAGGCCCAGGCTACAGGGATACACCTACACCCTCCCAACAGGCCCAGGCTACAGGGAGACACCTACACCCTCCCAACAGGCCCAGACTACAGGGAGACACTTACACCCTACCAACAGGCCCAGGCTACAGGGAGACACCTACACCCGTCCCAACAGGCCCAGGCTACAGGGAGACACCTACATCCTCACAACAGGCCCAGACTACAGGGAGACACCTACACCCTCCCAACAGGCCCAGACTACAGGGAGACGCCTACACCCTCCCAACAGGCCCAGACTACAGGGAGACACTTACACCCTAACAACAGGCCCAGACTACAGGGAGACACCTACACCCTCCCAACAGGCTCAGGCTACAGACCGACACTTACACCCTCCCAACAGGCCCAGGCTACAGGGAGACACCTACACCCTAACAACAGGCTCAGGCTACAGGGAGACACCTACACCCGTCCCAACAGGCCCAGGCTACAGGGAGACACCTACACCATCCCAACAGGCTCAGGCTACAGACCGACACTTACACCCTCCCAACAGGCCCAGACTACAGGGAGACACTTACACCCTCCCAACAGGCCCAGACTACAGGGAGACACTTACACCCTCCCAACAGGCCCAGACTACAGGGAGACACCTACACCGTCCCAACAGGCCCAGACTACAGGGAGACGCCTACACCCTCCCAACTGGCCCAGGCTACAGGGAGACACCTACACCCTCCCAACAGGCCCAGACTACAGGGAGACACCGACACCCGTCCCAACAGGCCCAGTCTACAGGGAGACACCTACACCCTCCCAACAGGCCCAGGCTACAGGGAGACACCTACACCCGTCCCAACAGGCCCAGACTACAGGGAGACACCTACACCCTCCCAACAGGCCCAGGCTACAGGGAGACACCTACACCCTCCCAACAGGCCCAGACTACAGGGAGACACTTACACCCTCCCAACAGGCCCAGACTACAGGGAGACACCTACACCGTCCCAACAGGTCCAGGCTACAGGGAGACACCTACACTGTCCCAACAGGCCCAGGCTACAGGGAGACACCTACACCCTAACAACAGGCCCAGGCTACAGGGAGACACCTGCACCCGTCCCAACAGGCCCAGGCTACAGGGAGACACCTACACCCTCCCAACAGGCCCAGGCTACAGGGAGACACCTACACCGTCCCAACAGGCCCAGACTACAGGGAGACACCTACACCGTCCCAACAGGCCCAGACTACAGGGAGACACCTACACCGTCCCAACAGGCCCAGGCTACAGGGAGACACCTACACCCTCCCAACAGGCCCAGGCTACAGGGAGACACCTACAACCTCCCAACAGGCCCAGGCTACAGGGAGACACCTACACCCTCCCAACAGGCCCAGACTACAGGGAGACACCTACACCCTCCCAACAGGCCCAGACTGCAGGAAGACACCTACACCCGTCCCAACAGGCCCAGGCTACAGGGAGACACCTACACCCTCCCAACAGGCCCAGACTACAGGGAGACACCTACACCCTCCCAACAGGCCCAGACTACAGGGAGACACCTACACCGTCCCAACAGGCCCAGGCTACAGGGAGACACCTACACTGTCCCAACAGGCCCAGGCTATAGGGAGACACCTACACCCTCCCAACAGGCCCAGGCTACAGGGAGACACTTGCACCCTCCCAACTGGCCCTGGCTACAGGGATACACCTACACCCTCCCAACAGGCCCAGACTACAGGGAGACACCTACACCGTCCCAACAGGCCCAGACTACAGGGAGACGCCTACACCCTCCCAACTGGCCCAGGCTACAGGGAGACACCTACACCCGTCCCAACAGGCCTAGACTACAGGGAGACACCTACACCGTCCCAACAGGCCCAGGCTACAGGGAGACACCTACACCCTCCCAACAGGCCCAGACTACAGGGAGACACTTACACCCTCCCAACAGGCCCAGTCTACAGGGAGACACCTACACCCACCCAACAGGCCCAGACTACAGGGAGACACCTACACCGTCCCAACAGGCCCAGGCTACAGGGAGACACCTACACTGTCCCAACAGGCCCAGGCTACAGGGAGACACCTACACCCTAACAACAGGCCCAGGCTACAGGGAGACACCTGCACCTGTCCCAACAGGCCCAGGCTACAGGGAGACACCTACACCCTCCCAACAGGCCCAGGCTACAGGGAGACACCTACACCCTCCCAACAGGCCCAGGCTACAGGGAGACACCTACACCCTCCCAACAGGCCCAGACTACAGGGAGACACCTACACCCTCCCAACAGGCCCAGACTGCAGGAAGACACCTACACCCGTCCCAACAGGCCCAGGCTACAGGGAGACACCTACACCCTCCCAGCAGGCCCAGACTACAGGGAGACACCTACACCCTCCCAACATGCCCAGACTACAGGGAGACACCTACACCGTCCCAACAGGCCCAGGCTACAGGGAGACACCTACACTGTCCCAACAGGCACAGGCTATAGGGAGACACCTACACCCTCCCAACAGGCCCAGGCTACAGGGACACACCTACACCCTCCCAACAGGCCCAGACTACCGGGAGACACCTACACCCTGCCAACAGGCCCAGACTACAGGGAGACACTTACACCCTCACAACAGGCCCAGACTACAGGGAGACACCTACACCCTAACAACAGGCCCAGACTACAGGGAGACACCTACACTGTCCCAACAGGCCCAGGCTACACGGAGACACCTACACCCTCCCAACAGGCCCAGGCTACAGGGATACACCTACACTGTCCCAACAGGCCCAGGCTACAGGGAGACACCTACACCCTCCCAACAGGCCCAGGCTACAGGGATACACCTACACCCTCCCAACAGGCCCAGGCTACAGGGAGACACCTACACCCTCCCAACAGGCCCAGACTACAGGGAGACACTTACACCCTACCAACAGGCCAAGGCTACAGGGAGACACCTACACCCGTCCCAACAGGCCCAGGCTACAGGGAGACACCTACATCCTCACAACAGGCCCAGACTACAGGGAGACACCGACACCCGTCCCAACAGGCCCAGTCTACAGGGAGACACCTACACCCTCCCAACAGGCCCAGGCTACAGGGAGACACCTACACCCGTCCCAACAGGCCTAGACTACAGGGAGACACCTACACCGTCCCAACAGGCCCAGGCTACAGGGAGACACCTACACCCTCCCAACAGGCCCAGACTACAGGGAGACACTTACACCCTCCCAACAGGCCCAGTCTACAGGGAGACACCTACACCCTCCCAACAGGCCCAGACTACAGGGAGACACCTACACCGTCCCAACAGGCCCAGGCTACAGGGAGACACCTACACTGTCCCAACAGGCCCAGGCTACAGGGAGACACCTACACCCTAACAACAGGCCCAGGCTACAGGGAGACACCTGCACCCGTCCCAACAGGCCCAGGCTACAGGGAGACACCTACACCCTCCCAACAGGCCCAGGCTACAGGGAGACACCTACACCCTCCCAACAGGCCCAGGCTACAGGGAGACACCTACACCCTCCCAACAGGCCCAGACTACAGGGAGACACCTACACCCTCCCAACAGGCCCAGACTGCAGGAAGACACCTACACCCGTCCCAACAGGCCCAGGCTACAGGGAGACACCTACACCCTCCCAGCAGGCCCAGACTACAGGGAGACACCTACACCCTCCCAACATGCCCAGACTACAGGGAGACACCTACACCGTCCCAACAGGCCCAGGCTACAGGGAGACACCTACACTGTCCCAACAGGCACAGGCTATAGGGAGACACCTACACCCTCCCAACAGGCCCAGGCTACAGGGACACACCTACACCCTCCCAACAGGCCCAGACTACAGGGAGACACCTACACCCTGCCAACAGGCCCAGACTACAGGGAGACACTTACACCCTCACAACAGGCCCAGACTACAGGGAGACACCTACACCCTAACAACAGGCCCAGACTACAGGGAGACACCTACACTGTCCCAACAGGCCCAGGCTACAGGGAGACACCTACACCCTAACAACAGGCCCAGACTACAGGGAGACACCTACACCCTCCCAACAGGCCCAGACTACAGGGAGACACCTACACCCTCCCAACAGGCCCAGGCTACAGGGAGACACCTACACCCTCCCAACAGGCCCAGGCTACAGGGAGACACCGACACCCGTCCCAACAGGCCCAGACTACAGGGAGACACCTACACTGTCCCAACAGGCCCAGGCTACAGGGAGACACCTACACCCGTCCCAACAGGCCCTGGCTACAGGGAGACACCTACACCCTCCCAACAGGCCCAGGCTACAGGGAGACACCTACACCCTCCCAACAGGCCCAGGCTACAGGGAGACACCTACACTGTCCCAACAGGCCCAGGCTACAGGGAGACACCTACACCCTCCCAACAGGCCCAGGCTACAGGGAGACACCTACACCCTCCCAACAGGCCCAGGCTACAGGGAGACACCTACACCCTAACAACAGGCCCAGACTACAGGGAGACACCTACACCCTCCCAACAGGCCCAGACTACAGGGAGACACCTACACCCTCCCAACAGGCCCAGGCTACAGGGAGACACCTACACCCTCCCAACAGGCCCAGGCTACAGGGAGACACCTACACCCTCCCAACAGGCCCAGGCTACAGGGAGACACCTACACCCTCCCAACAGGCCCAGGCTACAGGGACACACCTACACCCTCCCAACAGGCCCAGACTGCAGGGAGACACCTACACCCTCCCAACAGGCCCAGGCTACAGGGAGACACCTGCACCCTAACAACAGGCCCAGACTACAGGGAGACACCTACACCCTCCCAACAGGCCCAGACTACAGGGAGAGACCTACACCCTCCCAACAGGCCCAGGCCACAGGGAGACACCTACACCCTCCCAACAGGCCCAGGCTACAGGGAGACACCTACACCCTCCCAACAGGCCCAGGCTACAGGGAGACACCTACACCCTCCCAACAGGCCCAGGCTACAGGGCGACACTTACACCCTCCCAACAGGCCCAGACTACAGGGTGACACTTACACCCTCCCAACAGGCCCAGACTACAGGGAGACACTTACACCCTCCCAACAGGCCCAGACTACAGGGAGACACCTACACCCTCCCAACAGGCCCAGACTACAGGGAGACACCTACACCGTCCCAACAGGCCCAGGCTACAGGGAGACACTTACACCCTCCCAACAGGCCTTGGCATCAATTGAACTTCCTTATCATCTGCAGAGTGCATTGTTCCTCCCATCCCACCAGGAGAGTCTGCCCAGATATCCCCTCGACCACCACCGGGGGGAGTCTGGAGATTGGTTTTTGGGGAATGAGAGGTAATGGCAGAGATTTCGCTGGGGTAGCCGGCTGGAAAGTGTTGATATTGAGTTCCCAGGAAGTTGAATAAACGGTCGCGGACCAGACATGTTCGCCAAACCTGAAGCCAGAAGGCGTTAACGGGGTTGGGTTATTAACTGCAGGTGGGAAAGGCTGTCGGAGTGAGTAAAGGGGGGTGGACGTGGGGGTGACGAACCGTGTGTGACACTGAGAGAGACGGGCTGCGACCGCACGGTGCACACATCGCTCCCCATTAACCATCACCGTCGGGTGTCGTTACCTGCATCCGGCCCCCTGTCCGAATCAACACGACCACCCCCCCCATGAACTGCGGGCTTTAATATTGTTAAACTGTCTGGAGGATTGCCCTTAATCAAACACCTTGGGAAAGTCAAACAGAACAGTATCCTCTCGCTGACCCCTGTCAAACCTCACCTGAAAATAATCAAAAATGATGGTCTTTATTAGTGTCACAAGTTTACATTAACGCTGCAGTGAAGTTACTGTGAAAAGCCCCTAGTCGCCGCATTCCGGCACCTGTTCGGGTCACAGAGGGAGATTTCAGAATGTCCAATTCACCCAGCAGCCCGTCTTTCGGGACTTGTGGGAGGAAACCGGAGCACCCGGAGGAAACCCACGCAGACACGGGGAGGACGTGCAGACTCCGCACAGACAGTGACCCAAGCTGGGAATCGAACCCGGGTCCCCGGCGCTGTGAAGCCGCAGTGCTAACCACTGTGCTGTCGTGCTGCCCCTGTCAACTCATTGTTTAAAAACCCAGAAGGAAGTTTGTCACTCGTCACTTTGCCTCGATCGCTCTGTGGTCCTCCTGTTTCACATTGTGTTTGCAGAGACCCCGGTCCCAGGGCGGAAGCTCAAACCCAGGACAAGCGTGGAGAAAGAAGAAATCATCAAAAAGCTGGAGGTAATCTGGAATGGTGATCCCAGGAATGGTGACCTGGGACCGAAGTGTGAGGTTAATGAGTATCAGCTCAGTGTGTGAGTATGGAGGGTGAGGTTAATGTGTATCAGCTCAGTGTGTGGGTATGGAGGGTGAGGTTAATGTGTATCAGCTCTGTGTGTGAGTATGGAGGGTGAGGTTAATGTGTATCAGCTCAGTGTGTGGGTATGGAGAGTGAGGTTAATGTGTATCAGCTCAGTGTGTGGGTATGGAGGGTGAGGTTAATGTGTATCAGCTCAGTGTGTGGGTATGGAGGGTGAGGTTAATGTGTATCAGCTCGGTGTGTGGGTATGGAGAGTGAGGTTAATGTGTATCAGCTCAGTGTGTGGGTATGGAGGGTGAGGTTAATGTGTATCAGCTCAGTGCGGTGGGTATGGAGGGTGACGTTAATGTGCATCAGCTCAGTGCAGTGGGTATGGAGGGTGAGGTTAATGTGCATCAGCTCAGTGCAGTGGGTATGGAGGGTGAGGTTAATGTGTATCAGCCCAGTGCAGTGGGTATGGAGGGTGAGGTTAATGTGTATCAGCTCAGTGCGGTGGGTATGGAGGGTGAGGTTAATGTGCATCAGCTCAGTGCAGTGGGTATGGAGGGTGAGGTTAATGTGTATCAGCCCAGTGCAGTGGGTATGGAGGGTGAGGTTAATGTGTATCAGCTCAGTGTGTGGGTATGGAGGGTGAGGTTAATGTGTATCAGCTCTGTGTGTGGGTATGGAGGGTGAGGTTATTGTGTATCAGCTCTGTGTGTGGGTATGGAGTTTGAGGTTAATGTGTATCAGCTCAGTGTGGGTATGGAGGGTAAGGTTAATGTGAATCAGCTCTGTGTGTGTATATGGAGGGTGAGGTTAATGTGTATCAGCTCAGTGTGTGGGTATGGAGGGTGAGGTTAATGTGTATCAGTCAGTGTGTATATGGAGGGTGAGGTTAATGTGTATCAGCTCGGTGTGTGGGTATGGAGGGTGAGGTTAATGTGTATCAGCTCAGTGTGTGGGTATGGAGGGTGAGGTTAATGTGTATCAGCTCAGTGCAGTGGGTATGGAGGGTGAGGTTAATGTGTATCAGCCCAGTGCAGTGGGTATGGAGAGTGAGGTTAATGTGTATCAGCTCAGTGTGTGGGTATGGAGGGTGAGGTTAATGTGTATCAGCTCAGTGTGTGGGTATGGAGAGTGAGGTTAATGTGTATCAGCTCGGTGTGTGGGTATGGAGTGTAAGGTTAATGTGTATCAGCTCAGTGCAGTGGGTATGGAGGGTGAGGTTAATGTGTATCAGCTCAGTGCAGTGGGTATGGAGGGTGAGGTTAATGTGTATCAGCCCAGTGCAGTGGGTATGGAGGGTGAGGTTAATGTGTATCAGCTCAGTGTGTGGGTATGGAGAGTGAGGTTAATGTGTATCAGCTCGGTGTGTGGGTATGGAGTGTAAGGTTAATGTGTATCAGCTCAGTGTGTGAGTATGGAGGGTGAGGTTAATGTGTATCAGCTCAGTGTGTGGGTATGGAGGGTGAGGTTAATGTGCATCAGCTCCGTGTGTGGGTATGGATAGTGAGGTTAATGTGTATCAGCCCAGTGCGGTGGGTATGGAGAGTGAGGTTAATGTGTATCAGCTCAGTGTGGGTATGGAGAGTGAGGTTAATGTGTATCAGCCCAGTGCGGTGGGTATGGAGGGTGAGGTTAATGTGTATCAGCTCCGTGTGTGGGTATGGATAGTGAGGTTAATGTGTATCAGCCCAGTGCGGTGGGTATGGAGAGTGAGGTTAATGTGTATCAGCTCAGTGTGTGGGTATGGAGGGTGAGGTTAATGTGTATCAGCTCAGTGTGGGTATGGAGAGTGAGGTTAATGTGTATCAGCTCAGTGTGTGGGTATGGAGGGTGAGGTTAATGTGTATCAGCTCAGTGTGGTGGGTTTGGAGGGTGAGGTTAATGTGTATCAGCTCAGTGTGTGGGTATGGAGGGTGAGGTTAATGTGTATCAGCTCAGTGTGGGTATGGAGAGTGAGGTTAATGTGTATCAGCTCAGTGTGTGGGTATGGAGGGTGAGGTTAATGTGTATCAGCTCAGTGTGGGTATGGAGAGTGAGGTTAATGTGTATCAGCTCCGTGTGTGGGTATGGAGGGTGAGGTTAATATGTATAAGCTCACTATGTGGGTATGGAGTGTAAGGTTAATGTGAATGAGCTCTGTGTGTGGGTATGGAGGGTGAGGTTAATGTGTATCAGCTCTGTGCAGTGGGTATGGAGGGTGAGGTTAATGTGTATCAGCTCTGTGTGTGGGTATGGAGGGTGAGGTTAATGTGTATCAGCTCAGTGCAGTGGGTATGGAGGGTGAGGTTAATGTGTATCAGCTCAGTGTGGTGGGTTTGGAGGGTGAGGTTAATGTGTATCAGCTCCGTGTGTGGGTATGGGGGGGTGAGGTTAATGTGTATCAGCTCAGTGTGTGGGTATGGAGCGTGAGGTTAATGTGTATCAGCTCGGTGTGCGGGTATGGAGAGTGAGGTGCAGTGGGTGTGGAGAGTGAGGTTAATGTGTATCAGCTCAGGTGTGGTGGGTTTGGAGGGTGAGGTTAATGGGTATCAGCTCAGTGTGTGGGTATGGAGGGTGAGGTTAATATGTATCAGCTCAGGTGTGGTGGGTTTGGAGGGTGAGGTTAATGTGTATCAGCTCCGTGTGTGGGTATGGAGGGTGAGGTTAATGTGTATCAGCTCAGTGCGGTGGGTATGGAGAGTGAGGTTAATGTGTATCAGCTCAGTGTGGGTATGGAGAGTGAGCTTAATGTGTATCAGCTCCGTGTGTGGGTATGGAGGGTGAGGTTAATGTGTATAAGCTCACTATGTGGGTATGGAGTGTAAGGTTAATGTGTATCAGCTCAGTGTGGGTATGGAGAGTGTGGTTAATGTGTATCAGCTCCGTGTGTGGGTATGGAGGGTGAGGTTAATGTGTATCAGCTCAGTGCGGTGGGTATGGAGAGTGAGGTTAATGTGTATCAGCTCAGTGTGGGTATGGAGAGTGAGCTTAATGTGTATCAGCTCCGTGTGTGGGTATGGAGGGTGAGGTTAATGTGTATAAGCTCACTATGTGGGTATGGAGTGTAAGGTTAATGTGTATCAGCTCAGTGCAGTGGGTATGGAGGCTGAGGTTAATGTGTATCAGCTCAGTGCGGTGGGTATGGAGGGTGAGGTTAATGTGTATCAGCTCAGTGCGGTGGGTATGGAGGGTGAGGTTAATGTGTATCAGCTCAGTGTGGGTATGGAGGGTGAGGTTAATGTGTATCAGCTCAGTGTGGGTATGGAGAGTGAGGTTAATGTGTATCAGCTCCGTGTGTGGGTATGGAGGGTGAGGTTAATGTGTATAAGCTCACTATGTGGGTATGGAGTGTAAGGTTAATGTGAATGAGCTCTGTGTGTGGGTATGGAGGGTGAGGTTAATGTGTATCAGCTCAGTGCAGTGGGTATGGAGGGTGAGGTTAATGTGTATCAGCTCCGTGTGTGGGTATGGAGGGTGAGGTTAATGTGTATCAGCTCAGTGCAGTGGGTATGGAGGGTGAGGTTAATGTGTATCAGCTCAGTGTGGTGGGTTTGGAGGGTGAGGTTAATGTGTATCAGCTCCGTGTGTGGGTATGGGGGGGTGAGGTTAATGTGTATCAGCTCAGTGTGTGGTTTTGGAGCGTGAGGTTAATGTGTATCAGCTCGGTGTGCGGGTATGGAGGGTGAGGTGCAGTGGATGTGGAGAGTGAGGTTAATGTGTATCAGCTCAGGTGTGGTGGGTTTGGAGGGTGAGGTTAATGGGTATCAGCTCTGTGTGTGGGTATGGAGTGTAAGGTTAATGTGTATCAGCTCAGTGTGTGAGTATGGAGGGTGAGGTTAATGTGTATCAGCTCAGTGTGTGGGTATGGAGGGTGAGGTTAATGTGTATCAGCTCAGTGCGGTTGGTATGGAGAGTGAGGTTAATGTGTATCAGCTCGGTGTGTGGGTATGGAGGGTGAGGTTAATGTGTATCAGCTCAGTGCGGTGGGTTTGGAGGGTGCGGTGGTATGGAGAGTGAGGTTAATGTGTATCAGCTCAGTGTGGTGGGTTTGGAGGGTGAGGTTAATGTGTATCAGCTCAGTGCGGTGGGTATGGAGAGTGAGGTTAATGTGTATCAGCTCGGTGTGTGGGTATGGAGGGTGAGGTTAATGTGTATCAGCTCAGTGCAGTGGGTATGTAGGGTGATGTTAATGTGTATCAGCTCAGTGTGTGGGTATGGAGGGTGAGGTTAATGTGTATCAGCTCAGTGTGTGGGTATGGAGAGTGAGGTTAATGTGTATCAGCTCAGTGTGTGGGTATGGAGCGTGAGGTTAATGTGTATCAGCTCAGTGTGTGGGTATGGAGGGTGAGGTTAATGTGTATCAGCTGAGTGCGGTGGGTATGGAGGGTGAGGTTAATGTGTATCAGCTCAGTGCAGTGGGTATGTCGGGTGAGGTTAATGTGTATCAGCTCAGTGTGTGGGTATGGAGGGTGAGGTTAATGTGTATCAGCTCAGTGTGTGGGTATGGAGCGTGAGGTTAAGGTGTATCAGCTCAGTGTGTGGGTATGGAGGGTGAGGTTAATGTGTATCAGCTCAGTGTGTGGGTATGGAGGGTAAGGTTAATGTGTATCTGCTCGGTGCGGTGGGTATGGAAGGCTAGGTTAATGTGTATCAGCTCAGTGTGTGGGTATGGAGCGTGAGGTTAATGTGTATCAGCTCAGTGTGTGGGTATGGAGGGTGAGGTTAATGTGTATCAGCTCAGTGTGTGGGTATGGAGGGTAAGGTTAATGTGTATCTGCTCGGTGCGGTGGGTATGGAAGGCTAGGTTAATGTGTATCAGCTCAGTGTGTGGGTATGGAGGGTGAGGTTAATGTGTATCAACTCAGTGTGTGGGTATGGAGAGTGAGGTTAATGTATATCAGCTCAGTGCGGTGGGTATGGAGGGTGAGGTTAATGTGTATCAGCTCAGTGCTGTGGGTATGGAGGGTGAGGTGGGTATGGAGGGTGCGGTGGGTATGGAGGGTGAGGTGGGTATGGACGGTGGGGTTAATGGGTATCAGCTCAGTGTGTGGGTATGGAGGGTGCGGTGGGTATGGAGGGTGAGATTAATGTGTATCAGCTCAGTGCGGTGGGTATGGAGGGCGAGGTGGGTATGGAGGGCGAGGTGGGTATGGAGGGTGAGGTGGCTATGGAGGGTGGGGTTAATGGGTATCAGCTCGGTGTGTGGGTATGGAGGGTGAGGTTAATGTGTATCAGCTCGGTGTGGTGGGTATGGAGAGTGAGGTTAATGTGTATCAGCTCAGTGTGTTGGTATGGAGGGTGAGGTTAATGTGTATCAGCTCGGTGTGTGGGTATGGAGGGTGAGGTTAATGTGTATCAGCTCGGTGTGTGGGTATGGAGGGTGCGGTGGGTATGGAGGGTGCGGTGGGTATGGAGGGTGCGGTGGGTATGGAGGGTGCGGTGGGT
Source organism: Scyliorhinus torazame (assembly GCF_047496885.1). Taxonomy (NCBI): domain Eukaryota; kingdom Metazoa; phylum Chordata; class Chondrichthyes; order Carcharhiniformes; family Scyliorhinidae; genus Scyliorhinus; species Scyliorhinus torazame. Next base: position 91,798 of record NW_027307970.1, read on the forward strand.
ATAGAGGGTGAGGTGGGTATGGACGGTGGGGTTAATGTGTATCAGCTCAGTGTGTGGGTATGGAGGGTGAGGTGGGTATGGAGGGTGCGGTGGGTATGGAGGGTGAGATTAATGTGTATCAGCTCAGTGCGGTGGGTATGGAGGGTGAGGTGGGTATGGACGGTGGGGTTAATGGGTATCAGCTTGGCGCTGCCCTGGGGACGACGGAGTGGTCCATTAATCATTTCCGTATCTGTCATTTTCTCGACTCTTCCTCAGACGCTGGAGAAGAAGGAAGAAGCTCACAGTTCCGACGAAGAGGAGGAACAGGACAAGGGAGAAGAGGAGAAGGAGAATGAAGAGGAGTACGATGAGGAGGAGTTTGAAGAGGTCAGTCCCGGAGCTTCACGGTAGCATTGTGGATAGCACAATTGCTTCACAGCTCCAGGGTCCCAGGTTCGATTCCCGGCCGGGTCACTGTCTGTGCGGAGTCTGCACGTCCTCCCCGTGTCTGCGTGGGTTTCCTCCGGGTGCTCCGGTTTCCTCCCACAGTCCAAAGATGTGCAGGTTAGGTGGATTGGCCATGATAAATTGTCCCTTAGTGTTGGGTGGGGTTACTGGGTTATGGGGATTAGGTAGGGTGCTCTTTCCGAGAGCCGGTGCAGACTTGATGGGCCGAATGGCCTCCTTCTGCACTGTAAATTCTATGTTCTGTGATCTATGATCAACATTCACGGATGATAGTTTGTCGTCTATTACTTCCCAGTTGAGGCGACGAGAGACCGCTGTCCGTCACTGCTCCCCAGCGACAGTGTCACATCCGTGTTTGCCTGTCGGCCTGCCGTGTCCTGGACTTGCCCCGAACGCTGTGTTCACAGGAGGCTCGCAGCTTCCTGCTGCCTGGGCGGACGCCCTTCAGTCCGTCATATCTGTGCTGGTTATTTGAAAGATCAGTCCAATCAACTTCCCCCCTGCCAAAATCTTCCCCATCACAACAACTTGCTGATCTCATCCCCTGCTCCCCCCAATCTGTGGGCAATCTCCCCCATCCCCCACATTCTGGGGAAATTCCCCCCCAATCTCCTGCTCCCCCCCCCCCCCCCGATCTGGGGGAAATCTCCCCCCAACCCCCTCCCCCTCCCGTTCTGGGGAAATTCCCCCCCATCCCCTGCTCCCCCCGATCTGGGGGAAATCTCCCCCATCCCCCCCCTGTTCTGGGGAAATTTCCCCCCATCCCCTGCTCCCCCCCCCCGATCTGGGGGCAATCTCCCCCCATCCCCCCCGATCTGGGGGCAGTCTGCCCCCATCCCCCCCCCCCCCCGATCTGGGGGCAATCTGCCCCATCCCCCCCGATCTGGGGGCAATCTGCCCCCATCCCCCCCGATCTGGGGGCAATCTGCCCCCATCCCCCCCGATCTGGGGGCAATCTGCCCCCATCCCCCCCGATCTGGGGGCAATCTGCCCCCACCCCCCCCGATCTGGGAGCAATCTGCCCCCATCTCTCCCCCCCCCCCCCCCGATCTGGGGGCAATCTGCCCCCATCCCCCCCCGATCTGGGGGCAATCTGCCCCCATCCCCCCCCGATCTGGGGGCAATCTGCCCCCATCCCCCCCGATCTGGGGGCAATCTGCCCCCATCCCCCCCCCGATCTGGGGGCAATCTGCCCCCATCCCCCCCCGATCTGGGGGCAATCTGCCCCCATCCCCCCCCGATCTGGGGGCAATCTGCCCCCATCCCCCCCCGATCTGGGGGCAATCTGCCCCCATCCCCCCCCGATCTGGGGGCAATCTGCCCCCATCCCCCCCCGATCTGGGGGCAATCTGCCCCCATCCCCCCCCGATCTGGGGGCAATCTGCCCCCATCCCCCCCCGATCTGGGGGCAATCTGCCCCCATCCCCCCCCGATCTGGGGGCAATCTGCCCCCATCCCCCCCCGATCTGGGGGCAATCTGCCCCCATCCCCCCCCCGATCTGGGGGCAATCTGCCCCATCCCCCCCCCCGATCTGGGGGCAATCTGCCCCATCCCCCCCCCCGATCTGGGGGCAATCTGCCCCATCCCCCCCCCCGATCTGGGGGCAATCTGCCCCCATCCCCCCCGATCTGGGGGCAATCTGCCCCCATCCCCCCCCGATCTGGGGGCAATCTGCCCCCATCCCCCCCCGATCTGGGGGCAATCTGCCCCCATCCCCCCCCGATCTGGGGGCAATCTGCCCCCATCCCCCCCCGATCTGGGGGCAATCTGCCCCCATCCCCCCCCGATCTGGGGGCAATCTGCCCCCATCCCCCCCCGATCTGGGGGCAATCTGCCCCCATCCCCCCCCGATCTGGGGGCAATCTGCCCCCATCCCCCCCGATCTGGGGGCAATCTGCCCCCATCTCTCCCCCCCCCCCCCCCGATCTGGGGGCAATCTGCCCCCATCCCCCCCCCCCGATCTGGGGGCAATCTGCCCCCATCCCCCCCCCCGATCTGGGGGCAATCTGCCCCCATCCCCCCCCCCGATCTGGGGGCAATCTGCCCCATCCCCCCCCCCGATCTGGGGGCAATCTGCCCCCATCCCCCCCCCGATCTGGGGGCAATCTGCCCCCATCCCCCCCCCGATCTGGGGGCAATCTGCCCCCATCCCCCCCCGATCTGGGGGCAATCTGCCCCCATCCCCCCCCCGATCTGGGAGCAATCTGCCCCCATCTCTTTCCCCCCCCCCCCCCCGATCTGGGGGCAATCTGCCCCCATCCCCCCCCCGATCTGGGGGCAATCTGCCCCCATCCCCCCCCGATCTGGGGGCAATCTGCCCCCATCTCTCCCCCCCCCCGATCTGGGGGCAATCTACCCCCAACCCCCCCCCCCGATCTGGGGGCAATCTGCCCCCATCCCCCCCCGATCTGGGGGCAATCTGCCCCCATCCCCCCCGATCTGGGGGCAATCTGCCCCCATCCCCCCCGATCTGGGGGCAATCTGCCCCCATCCCCCCCGATCTGGGGGCAATCTGCCCCCATCCCCCCCGATCTGGGGGCAATCTGCCCCCATCCCCCCCGATCTGGGGGCAATCTGCCCCCATCCCCCCCCCGATCTGGGGGCCATCTGCCCCCATCCCCCCCCCCCGATCTGGGGGCAATCTGCCCCCATCCCCCCCCCCGATCTGGGGGCAATCTGCCCCCATCTCCCCCCCCCGATCTGGGGGCAATCTGCCCCCATCTCCCCCCCCCCCCCCCCGATCTGGGGGCAATCTGCCCCCATCTCCCCCCCCCCCCGATCTGGGGGCAATCTGCCCCCATCCCCCCCCCCCCCCCCGATCTGGGGGCAATCTGCCCCCATCCCCCCCCCCCCCCCGTTCTGGGGGAAATCCCCCCCATCCCCTGCTCCCCCCAATCGGGGGGCAATCTCCACCATCCCCCCCGATCTGGGGCAATCTCCCCCCGTCCCGTCCCCCGTTCTGGGGGAAATCCCCCCCCCCCCCCCATCCCCTGCTCCCCCCGATCTGGGGGCAATCTGCCCCCATCCCCCACGTTCTGGGGGAAATCCCCCCCCCCCAATCCCCTGTTGCTCCCGATCTGGGGAAATCTTCCCCCCCATCCCCCCACCCACCCCCCCGTTCTGAGGAAATTACCCCCATCCCCTGCTCCCCCCCGATCTGGGGGCAATTTCCCCCATCCCCCCCGATTTGGGGGCAATCTCCCACCATCCCCCCCCCGTTCTGGGGGAAATCCCCCCCCCATCCCCTGCTCCCCCCGATCTGGGGCAATCTTCCCCCATCCCCCCCCCGTTCTGGGGGAAATTTCCCCCCATCCCCTGCTCCCCCCGATCTGGGGGCAATCTCCCCCATCCCCCCATTCTGGGGGAAATTCCCCCCCATCTCCTCCCCCCGATCTGGGGGCAATCTCCCCCATCCCACCCGTTCTGGGGCAATCTCCCCCATTCTGGAGGAAACCCCTGCTCCCCCCGATCTGGTTGAAATCTCCCTCCGCACCCTCTCTACGAGGGACGTTGACCTCTTCCCTCCAGTGCGGGGTCTGGAATCGGATGCAATACTCCCGCTGGAGTCCTAATCCAGGACCAATGTTTCGAAGATACTGGCTGTCTTTTATATTTTAGTTCTATTGCCAAGCATCCTGTGAGTGTCGTTCCAGGTTACGTGACCCGTTAGAGTCTCTAAATCTATTTTGTCCTTAAATATATGCAGTGACGCGACCTCCACAAGTTCACCTCCCCCGGATGATCTGCCGCGTATTCCCAGACTGACCCCCTGTTCTACACCCCCAGACAATCACTCCATTTCCCCGTCTCCATCATAGAGTCAGAGATGTTGACAGCACGGAAACAGGCCATTCGGCCCAGTGTGCCCGTGCCGCCCAGCTTCTAGCACTTTAGTAACGGAGAGGGATAGGTACGTGCAACAGGGCAAGGTTTACAATTGGGGGAAGGGTAAATACGATGTTGTCAGACAAGAATTGAAGTGCATAAGTTGGGAACATAGGCTGTCAGGGACGGACACAAGTGAAATGTGGAACTTGTTCAAGGAACAGGTACTACGTGTCCTTGATATGTATGTCCCTGTCAGGCAGGGAAGAGATGGTCGAGTGAGGGAACCATGGTTGACAAGAGAGGTTGAATGTCTTGTTAAGCGGAAAAAGGAGACTTATGTAAGGCTGAGGAAACAAGGTTCAGACAGGGCATTGGAGGGATACAAGATAGCCAGGAGGGAACTGAAGAAACGGATTAGGAGAGCTAAGAGAGGGCATGAACAATCTTTGGCGGGTAGGATCAAGGAAAACCCCAAGGCCTTTTACACATATGTGATAAATATGAGAATGACTAGAGCGAGGGTAGGTCCGATCAAGGACAGTAGCGGGAGATTGTGTATTGAGTCTGAAGAGATATGAGAGGTCTTGAACGAGTACTTTTCTTCTGTATTTACAAATGAGAGGGGCGATATTGTTGGAGAGGACAGTGTGAAACAGATTGGTAAGCTCGAGGAAATACTTGTTAGGAAGGAAGATGTGTTGGACATTTTGAAAAACTTGAGGATAGACGAGTCCCCCGGGCCTGACGGGATATATCCAAGGATTCTATGGGAAGCAAGAGATGAAATTGCAGAGCTGTTGGCAATGATCTTTTTGTCCTCACTGTCAACAGGGGTGGTACCAGGGGATTGGAGAGTGGCGAATGTCGTGCCCCTGTTCAAAAAAGGGATTAGGATAACCCTGGGAATTACAGGCCAGTTAGTCTTACTTCGGTGGTAGGCAAAGTAATGGAAAGGGTACTGAAGGATAGGATTTCTGAGCATCTGGAAAGACACTGCTTGATTAGGGAGAGTCAGCACGGATTTGTGAGGGGTAGGTCTTGCCTTACAAGTCTTATTGAATTCTTTGAGGAGGTGACCAAGCAGGTGGATGAAGGTAAAGCAGTGGATGTAGTGTACATGGATTTTAGTAAGGCATTTGATAAGGTTCCCCATGGTAGGCTTCTGCAGAAAGTAAGGAGGCATGGGATAGTGGGAAATTTGGCCAGTTGGATAACGAACTGGCTAACCGATAGAAGTCAGAGAGTGGTGGTGGATGGCAAATATTCAGCCTGGAGCCCAGTTACCAGTGGCGTACCGCAGGGATCAGTTCCGAGTCCTCTGCTGTTTGTGATTTTCATTAATGACTTGGATGAGGGAGTTAGAACATAGAACAACATAGAACGATACAGCGCAGTACAGGCCCTTCGGCCCACGATGTTGCACCGAAACAAAAGCCATCTAACCTACACTATGCCATTATCATCCATATGTTTATCCAATAAACTTTTAAATGCCCTCCATGTTGGCGAGTTCACTACTGTAGCAGGTAGGGCATTCCACGGCCTCACTACTCTTTGCGTAAAGAACCTACCTCTTACCTCTGTCCTATATCTATTACCCCTCAGTTTAAAGCTATGTCCCCTCGTGCCAGCCATTTCCATCTCTCGCTGTCCACCCTATCCAACCCCCTGATCATTTTGTATACCTCTATTAAGTCTCCTCTTAACCTTCTTCTCTCCAACGAAAACAACCTCAAGTCCATCAGCCTTTCCTCATAAGATTTTCCCTCCATACCAGGCAACATCCTGGTAAATCTCCTCTGCACCCGTTGAAGGGTGGGTCAGTAAATTTGCAGACGATACGAAGATTGGTGGAGTTGTGGATAGTGAGGAGGGCTGTTGTCGGCTGCAAAGAGACATAGATAGGATGCAGAGCTGGGCTGAGAAGTGGCAGATGGAGTTTAACCCTGAAAAGTGTGAGGTTGTCCATTTTGGAAGGACAAATATGAATGTGGAATACAGGGTTAACGGTAGAGTTCTTGGCAATGTGGAGGAGCAGAGAGATCTTGGGGTCTATGTTCATCTTTGAAAGTTGCCACTCAAGTGGATAGAGCTGTGAAGAAGGCCTGTGGTGTGCTCGCGTTCATTAACAGAGGGATTGAATTTAAGAGCCGTGAGGTGATGATGCAGCTGTACAAAACTTTGGTACGGCCACATTTGGAGTACTGTGTACAGTTCTGGTCACCTCATTTTAGGAAGGATGTGGAAGCTTTGGAAAAGGTGCAAAGGAGATTAACCAGGATGTTGCCTGGAATGGAGAGTAGGTCTTACGAGGAAAGGTTGAGGGTGCTAGGCCTTTTCTCATTAGAGCGGAGAAGGATGAGGGGCAACTTGATAGAGGTTTATAAGATGATCAGGGGAATAGATAGAGTAGACAGTCCGAGACTTTTTCCCTGTGTGGAACACACCATTACAAGGGGACATAAATTTAAGGTGAATGGTGGAAGATATAGGGAGAAGTCAGAGGTAGGTTCTTTACCCAGAGAGTAGTGGGGGCATGTAATGCACTGCCTGTGGAAGTAGTTGAGTCGGAAACATTAGGGACCTTCAAGCAGCTATTGGATAGATAAATGGATTATGGTAAAATGATATAGTGTAGATTTATTTGTTCTTAAGGGCAGCACGGTAGCATTGTGGATAGCACAATTGCTTCACAGCTCCAGAGTCCCAGGTTCGATTCCGGCTTGGGTCACTGTCTGTGCGGAGTCTGCACATCCTCCCCGTGTCTGCGTGGGTTTCCTCCGGGTGCTCCGGTTTCATCCCACAGTCCAAAGATGTGCAGGGTAGGTGGATTGGCCATGATAAATTGCCCTTAGTGTCCAAAATTGCCCTTGGCTTTGGGTGGAGGTGTTGAGTTTGGGTAGGGTGCTCTTTCCAAGAGCCGGTGCAGACTCGGGGGGCCGAATGGCCTCCTTCTGCACTGTAAATTCTATGATAATCTATGATTAATCTAGGACAAAGGTTCGGCACAACATCGTGGGCCGAAGGGCCTGTTCTATGCTGTATTTTTCTATGTTCGATGTTCTAACCCAGTAACCCCCCATTTAACATGTTTTTGGACACTAAGGGCAATTTATCATGGCCAATCCACCTAACCTGCACATCTTTGGACTGTGGGAGGAAACCGGAGCACCCGGAGGAAACCCACGCACACACGGGGAGAGCGTGCAGACTCCGCACAGACAGTGACCCAAGCCGGGAATCGAACCCGGGACCCTGGAGCTGTGAAGCAATTGTGGTAACCACTGTGCTACCGTGCTGCCTCTCCTACGCTCCAGGGAAAAAAATCCCAGCCTCTCCTTATAACCCGGGCCATCAAGTCCTGGCAGCATCCTCGTAAATCTCTTCTGCACTCTTTCTAGTTTGACAATGTCCTTTCGATAATAGGGTGACCAGCACTGAACACGGTATTCCATGTGTGGTCTTACCAATGTCTTGTATTTTCTGTCAGAAGGTTTATCGGCAGCCTTTCCATTTCGGAAAGCATTTTGTTCCTGAAATATGCGGTTATTTGAACTGGTTCTTCGTCAGAAGAATCCCAACACTGTTTAGCCAGGACGTGAATCTCACGCAGACGTTTCCCCATCTCCAGCTCATGTAACAGCCTCAGTCATCACCGTTCACACCGAGACCAAGTCAGGCCAGCAGCAGTGTTCAATTCCCGTACCAGCCTCCCCGCACAGGCGCCGGAATGTGGCGACTAGGGGCTTTTCACAGTAACGTCATTGAAGCCTCCTTGTGACAATAAGCGATTTTCATTTCATTTCCAGTGACCCCTTCACACTCCGTCCCCACCCTGCAACTTAGCTCTGAGGCCCATCCTGCCCCTGCCCGACCATGGGCAGCACGGTAGCACAGTGTTTAGCACTGTCACTTCACAGCTCCAGGGTCCCAGGTTCGATTCTGGCTTGGGTCACTGTCTGTGCGGAGTCTGCACGTCCTCCCCGTGTCTGCGTGGGTTTCCTTCGGGTGCTCCGGTTTCCTCCCACAGTCCAAAGACGAGCAGGTTAGGTGTATTGGCCATGATAAATTGCCCTTAGTGTCCAAAAAAGGTGAGATGGGGTTACGGGGTTAGGGTGGGGGTATGGGCTTAGGTAGGGTGCTCTTTCCAAGGGCCGGTGCTGACTCGATGGGCTGAATGGCCGCCTTCTGCACTGTAAATTCTACCCCCCCCCCTTTCCTTCCTCTGACTACCCCCTTTCCTTCCCCCCCCCTCCCTTTCCCCCTTGCCCACTCCCCCAACTTTGCGCTGTTTCGGCTAAATCTGCACGCTTTGTCCCCAAACAGGAAACGGATTATGTCATGTCGTACTTTGACAATGGTGAAGAGTTCGGAGGTGACAGCGACGAGAACATGGATGAGGCGATCTACTGAGAGAGGGGCTCAGGACCCCAGCCCGCCTGTGATGGGCCAAATGGACCCCGCCGGGTGACTCGCTCACATCGCACTAATCCCCATCCCGCTGCTCAAGCCACCGCGCGGCGTCAGCGAATCTCCGGGAATCTGCCGCAGGGTCTGCGATGCCTGCCCGGATCCTCCGTATCGCCGAGAAGACCGCGAATGGTTCGAATCCCCCCGTGTGGGCCCGCGAACTCTGACCTCGGGCAGCCAGGACAGATTTGGACAGCGAGCTGCCGCTGGGAACCTGTGCCGGTTTAGAGATTGGTTTCTGTCGGCACTCCGCGAATCGAGGCGGAGCGCGTGGTGGAGCCTCTGAGCTCTCTGCACAATCGACGGCGAGCGAGGTGCACCCTGGAGAGTGGGTGAGTGACGTGGGCTGGGTGAGGGATCTGTTGGTGATGTTTTACACACTGCCTGACACACACGGGCCTCCCAGTTTCCTCTTGTTAATGACGACGTTCCGCTGACCATCCACAGTCAATCTGTCAGCCCTCTGACACCATTATTGTCCTCGCTCCCCACAGTCCAACCCCTGGCGCCAGTATCTCCCGATATTGTTCGCACCACCACTTACAGGGACGAGGGGGGCAGCAGACACCTGGGGAACACCCCCACCTGCAAGTTCCCCCTCCGAGCCGCTCGCCATCCCGACTCGGGAATATATCGTCCGTTCCTTCACTGTCGCCCGGGTCGGAATCCCAGAACTCCCTAACAGCACGGTGGGTGTACCTACACCACACGGGCACTGCTGCGGGTTCAAGTTGGCGGCTCACCCACCACCTCTTCGAGGGGCAATTAGGGATGGGCAATAAATACTGGGCCCGGCCAGGGGCATATTTCCCAATGTTATTGAAACACCGGTGTGGGACTGATTTCCGGACTTGGGAATTAGCGGCCAGTGACTTTGCAGACTGCGTCTTTATTCTATCGCCCTGGACCCTCTGGTAAGCCTGGCTCTTGGGAGCACACTCATTCTGCCCACAGTCAAAAGATATGATGATTGGCAACATGGTGGCATAGTGGGTTAGGGCCGCTGCCTCACAGTGCCAGGGACCCGGGTTAACACTGCTGCCTCACAGTGCCAGGGACCCGGGTTAACACTGCTGTCTCACAGTGCCAGGGACCCGGGTTAACACGGCTGTCTCACAGTGCCAGGGACCCGGGTTAACACTGCTGCCTCACAGTGCCAGGGACCCGGGTTAACACTGCTGCCTCACAGCGCCAGGGTTAACACTGCTGTCTCACAGTGCCAGGCACCCGGGTTAACACTGCTGCCTCACAGTGCCAGGGACCCGGGTTAACACTGCTGCCTCACAGTGCCAGGGACCCGGGTTAACACTGCTGCCTCACAGTGCCAGGGACCCGGGTTAACACTGCTGTCTCACAGCGCCAGGGACACGGGTTAACTCTGCTGTCTCACAGTGCCAGGGACCCGGGTTAACACTGCTGTCTCACAGTGCCAGGGACCCGGGTTAACACTGCTGTCTCACAGTGCCAGGGACCCGGGTTAACACTGCTGTCTCACAGTGCCAGGGACCCGGGTTAACACTGCTGTCTCACAGTGCCAGGGACCCGGGTTAACACTGCTGCCTCAGTGCCAGGGACCCGGGTTAACACTGCTGTCTCACAGTGCCAGGGACCCGGGTTAACACTGCTGTCTCACAGTGCCATGGACCCGGGTTAACACAGCTGTCTCACAGTGCCAGGGACCCGGGTTAGCACTGCTGTCTCACAGTACCAGGGACCCGGGTTAACACTGCTGCCTCGCAGTGCCAGGGACCTGGGTTAACACTGCTGCCTCACAGTGCCAGGGACGCGGGTTAACACTGCTGCCTCACAGTGCCAGGGTCCCGGGTTAACACTGCTGCCTCACAGCGCCAGGGTTAACACTGCTGTCTCACAGCGCCAGGGACACGGGTTAACTCTGCTGTCTCACAGTGCCAGGGACCCGGGTTAACACTGCTGTCTCACAGTGCCAGGGACCCGGGTTAACACTGCTGTCTCACAGTGCCAGGGACCCGGGTTAACACTGCTGTCTCACAGTGCCAGGGACCCGGGTTAACACAGCTGTCTCACAGTGCCAGGGACCCGGGTTAGCACTGCTGTCTCACAGTACCAGGGACCCGGGTTAACACTGCTGTCTCGCAGTGCCAGGGACCCGGGTTAACACTGCTGTCTCACAGCGCCAGGGACACGGGTTAACTGCTGTCTCACAGTGCCAGCGCCCGGGTTAACACTGCTGTCTCACAGTGCCAGGGACCGGGGTTAGCACTGCTGCCTCACAGAGCCAGGGACCTGGGTTAACACTGCTGCCTCACCGCTCCAGGGATCCGGGTTAGTACTGCTGCCTCACAGTGCCAGGGACCTGGGTTAGCACTGCTGCCTCACAGCGCCAGGGTTAACACTGCTGCCTCACAGCGCCAGGGACCCGGGTTAACACTGCTGCCTCACAGCGCCAGGGACCCGAGTTAACACTGCTGTCTCTCAGTGCCAGGGACCCGGGTTAGCACTGCTGTCTCACAGCGCCAGGGTTAACACTGCTGTCTCACAGCGCCAGGGACACGGGTTAACTCTGCTGTCTCACAGTGCCAGGGACCCGGGTTAACACTGCTGTCTCACAGTGCCAGGGACCCGGGTTAACACTGCTGTCTCACAGTGCCAGGGACCCGGGTTAACACTGCTGTCTCACAGTGCCAGGGACCCGGGTTAACACAGCTGTCTCACAGTGCCAGGGACCCGGGTTAGCACTGCTCCCTCACAGTGCCAGGGACCCGGGTTAGCACTGCTCCCTCACAGTGCCAGGGACCCGGGTTAACTGCTGTCTCACAGTGCCAGGGACCCGGGTTAACACTGCTGTCTCACAGTGCCAGGGACCCGGGTTAACACTGCTGTCTCACAGTACCAGCGACCCGGGTTAACACTGCTGTCTCGCAGTGCCAGGGACCCGGGTTAACACTGCTGTCTCACAGCGCCAGGGACACGGGTTAACTCTGCTGTCTCACAGTGCCAGGGACCCGGGTTAACACTGCTGTCTCGCAGTGCCAGCGCCCGGGTTAACACTGCTGTCTCACAGTGCCTGGGATCCGGGTTAGTACTGCTGCCTCACAGTGCCAGGGACCCGGGTTAACACTGCTGCCTCACAGTGCCAGGGACCTGGGTTAGCACTGCTGCCTCACAGCGCCAGGGTTAACTCTGCTGTCTCACAGTGCCAGGGACCCGGGTTAACACTGCTGTCTCACAGTGCCAGCGCCCGGGTTAACACTGCTGTCTCACAGTGCCAGGGACCGGGGTTAGCACTGCTCCCTCACAGCGCCAGGGTTAACACTGCTGCCTCACAGCACCAGGGACCCGGGTTAACACTGCTGCCTCACAGCGCCAGGGACCCGAGTTAACACTGCTGTCTCACAGCGCCAGGGATCCGGGTCAACACTGCTGTCTCACAGTGCCAGGGACCTGGGTTAACACTGCTGTCTCACAGTGCTAGGGACCCGAGTTAGCACTGCTGTCTCACAGCGCCAGGGACCCGGGTTAGCACTGCTGTCTCACAGTGCCAGGGACCCGGTTTGACACTGCTGCCTCACAGTGCCAGTGACCCGGGTTAACACTGCTGTCTCACAGCGCCAGGGACCCGGGCTAACAATGCTGTCTCACAGTGCCAGGGACCCGGGATAACACTGCTGTCTCACAGTGCCAGGTACCCGGGTTAACACTGCTGTCTCACAGTGCCTGGGACGTGGGTTAACACTGCTGCCTCACAGTGCCAGGGACGCGGGTTAACACTGCTGCCTCACAGTGCCAGGGACGCGGGTTAACACTGCTGCCTCACAGTGCCAGGGACCCGGGTTAACACTGCTGCCTCACAGCACCAGGGATTCAAGTTAACACTGTTGTCTCACGGTGCCAGGGACCCGGGTTAACACTGCTGCCTCACAGCTCCAGGGACCCGGGTTAACACTGATGTCTCACAGTGCCAGGGACACGGGTTAACACTGCTGTCTGACAGTGCCAGGGACGTGGGTTAACACTGCTGCCTCACTGTGCCAGGGACCCGGGTTAACACTGCTGCCTCACAGCTCCAGGGACCCGGGTTAACACTGATGTCTCACAGTGCCAGGGACACGGGTTAACACTGCTGTCTCACAGTGCCAGGGACGTGGGTTAACACTGCTGCCTCACTGTGCCAGGGACGCGGGTTAACACTGCTGCCTCACAGCGCCAGGGTTAACTCTGCTGCCTAACAGTGCCAGGGACCGGGGTTAGCACTGCTGCCTCACAGTGCCAGGGACCTGGGTTAGCACTGCTCCCTCACAGCGCCAGGGTTAACACTGCTGCCTCACAGCGCCAGGGACCCGGGTTAACACTGCTGCCTCACAGCGCCAGGGACCCGAGTTAACACTGCTGTCTCACAGTGCCAGGGACCCGGGTTAGCACTGCTGTCTCACAGCGCCAGGGATCCGGGTCAACACTGCTGTCTCACAGTGCCAGGGACCCGGGTTAACACTGCTGTCTCACAGTGCTAGGGACCCGAGTTAGCACTGCTGTCTCACAGCGCCAGGGACCCGGGTTAGCACTGCTGTCTCACAGTGCCAGGGACCCGGTTTGACACTGCTGCCTCACAGTGCCAGTGACCCGGGTTAACACTGCTGTCTCACAGCGCCAGGGACCCGGGCTAACAATGCTGTCTCACAGTGCCAGGGACCCGGGATAACACTGCTGTCTCACAGTGCCAGGTACCCGGGTTAACACTGCTGTCTCACAGTGACTGGGACGTGGGTTAACACTGCTGCCTCACAGTGCCAGGGACGCGGGTTAACACTGCTGCCTCACAGTGCCAGGGACGCGGGTTAACACTGCTGCCTCACAGTGCCAGGGACCCGGGTTAACACTGCTGCCTCACAGCACCAGGGATTCAAGTTAACACTGTTGTCTCACGGTGCCAGGGACCCGGGTTAACACTGCTGCCTCACAGCTCCAGGGACCCGGGTTAACACTGATGTCTCACAGTGCCAGGGACACGGGTTAACACTGCTGTCTGACAGTGCCAGGGACGTGGGTTAACACTGCTGCCTCACTGTGCCAGGGACCCGGGTTAACACTGCTGCCTCACAGCTCCAGGGACCCGGGTTAACACTGATGTCTCACAGTGCCAGGGACACGGGTTAACACTGCTGTCTCACAGTGCCAGGGACGTGGGTTAACACTGCTGCCTCACTGTGCCAGGGACGCGGGTTAACACTGCTGCCTCACAGTGCCAGGGACGCGGGTTAACACTGCTGCCTCACAGTGCCAGGGACGCGGGTTAACACTGCTGCCTCACAGTGCCAGGGACCCGGGTTAACACTGCTGTCTCACAGTGCCAGGGACCCGGGTTAACACTGCTGTCTCACAGTGCCAGGGACCCGGGTTAACACTGCTGCCTCACAGTGCCAGGGACCCGGGTTAACACTGCTGTCTCACAGTGTCAGGGGCCCGGGTTAACACTGCTGTCTCACAGTGCCAGGGACCCGGGTTAACACTGCTGTCTCACAGTGCCAGGGACCCGGGTTAACACTGCTGTCTCACAGTGCCAGGGACCCGGGTTAACACTGATGTCTCACAGTGCCAGTGACCCGGGTTAACACTGCTGTCTCATGTGCCAGGGCCCCGGGTTAACACTGCTGTCTCACAGTGCCAGGGACCCGGGTTAACACTGCTGCCTCACAGTGCCAGGGTCCCGGGTTAACACTGATGTCTCACAGTGCCAGTGACCCGGGTTAACACTGCTGTCTCATGTGCCAGGGCCCCGGGTTAACACTGCTGTCTCACAGTGCCAGGGACCCGGGTTAACACTGCTGTCTCACAGTGCCAGGGACCCGGGTTAACACTGCTGCCTCACAGTGCCAGGGTCCCGGGTTAACACTGATGTCTCACAGTGCCAGTGACCCGGGTTAACACTGCTGTCTCATGTGCCAGGGCCCCGGGTTAACACTGCTGTCTCACAGTGCCAGGGACCCGGGTTAACACTGCTGTCTCACAGTGCCAGGGACCCGGGTTAACACTGCTGTCTCACAGTGCCAGGCACCCGGGTTAACACTGCTGCCTCACAGTGAACAAAGAACAAAGAAATGTACAGCACAGGAACAGGCCCTTCGGCCCTCCAAGCCTGTACCGACCATGCTGCCCGACTAAACTACAATCTTCTACACTTCCTGGGTCCGTATCCCTCTATTCCCATCCTATTCATGTATTTGTCAAGATGGCCCTTAAATGTCCCTATCGTCCCTGCTTCCACTACCTCCTCCGGCAGCGAGTTCCAGGTACCCACTACCCTCTGCGTAAAAAACTTGCCTCGTACATCTACTCTAAACCTTGCCCCTCTCACCTTAAACCTATGCCCCCTAGTAATTGACCCCTCAACCCTGGGGAAAAGCCTCTGACTATCCACTCTGTCTATGCCCCTCATAATTTTGTATACCTCTATCAGGTCGCCCCTCAACCTCCGTCGTTCCAGTGAGAACAAACCGAGTTTATTCAATCGCTCCTCATAGCTAATGCCCTCAATACCAGGCAACATTCTGGTAAATCTCTTCTGCACCCTCTCTAAAGTGCCAGGGACCCGGGTTAACACTGCTGTGTCACAGCGCCAGGGACCCGGGTTAACACTGCTGTCTCAGTGCCAGGGACCCGGGTTAACACTGCTGCCTCACAGTGCCAGGGACCCGGGTTAACACTGCTGTCTCACAGTGCCAGGGCCCCAGGTTAACACTGCTGTCTCACAGTGCCAGGGACCCGGGTTAACACTGCTGTCTCACAGTGCCAGGGACCCGGGTTAACACTGCTGTGTCACAGCGCCAGGGACCCGGGTTAACACTGCTGTCTCAGTGCCAGGGACCCGGGTTAACACTGCTGTCTCACAGTGCCAGGGACCCGGGTTAACACTGCTGTCTCACAGTGCCAGGGCCCCAGGTTAACACTGCTGTCTCACAGTGCCAGGGACCCGGGTTAGCACTGCTGCCTCACAGTGCCAGGGACCCGGGTTAGCACTGCTGCCTCACAGTGCCAGGGACCCGGGTTAACACTGCTGTCTCACAGCGTCAGGGACGCGGGTTAACACTGCTGTTTCACAGTGCCAGGGACCCGGGTTAACACTGCTGTCTCACAGTGCCAGGGTCCCGGGTTAACGCTGCTGTCTCACAGTGCCAGGGACCCGGGTTAACACTGCTGTCTCACAGCGCCAGGGATCCGGGTTAACACTGCTGTCTCACAGTGCCAGGGACCCGGGTTAACACTGATGTCTCACAGCTCCAGGGACCCGGGTTAACACTGCTGTCTCTCAGTGCCAGGGACCCGGGTTAACACTGCTGTCTCTCAGTGCCAGGGACCCGGGTTAACACTGCTGTCTCACAGTCCCAGGGACCCGGGTTAACACTGCTGTCTCACAGTGCCAGGGACCCGGGTTAACACTGCTGCCTCACAGTGCCAGGGACCCGGGTTAACACTGCTGTCTCACAGTGCCAGGGACCCGGGTTAACACTGGTGCCTCACAGTGCCAGGGACCCGGGTTAACACTGCTGTCTCACAGTGCCAGGGACCCGGGTTAACACTGCTGTCTCACAGTGCCAGGGACCCGGGTTAACACTGCTATCTCACAGTGCCAGGGACCCGGGTTAACACTGCTGTCTCACAGAGCCAGGGGCCCGGGTTAACACTGCTGTCTCACAGTGCCAGGGACCCGGGTTAACACTGCTGCCTCACAGTGCCAGGGACCCGGGTTAACACTGCTGCCTCACAGTGCCAGGGAGCCGGGTTAACACTGCTGTCTCACAGTGCCAGGGACCCGGGTTAACACTGCTGTCTCTCAGTGCCAGGGACCCGGGTTAACACTGCTGCCTCACAGTGCCAGGGACCCGGGTTAACACTGCTGTCTCACAGTGCCAGGGACCCGGGTTAACACTGCTGTCTCACAGTGCCAGGGACCCGGGTTAACATTGCTGTCTCACAGTGCCAGGGACCCGGGTTAACACTGCTGTCTCACAGTGCCAGGGTCCCAGGTTAACACTGCTGTCTCTCAGTGCGAGGGACCCGGGTTAACACTGCTGTCTCTCAGTGCCCGAGTTGTATTCCGGCCTCCGGAGCTGTCTGTGCGGAGTCTGCACGTTCTCCCCGTGTCTGCGTGGGTTTCCTCCGTGTGCACAGCCCAAAAATGTGCAGGTTATGTTACAGGGGGAGGGAGGGTGAGTGGGCCTGCGGAGGAGGCTCTTTCAGAGGCTCGGTGCAGACTCAATGGGCCGAATGGCGCCGCACTGGGGGGATTCTGTGATGTAACATGGAGGGACAGGAACTCTGGAAAGTGAGTTGAGAAATCGGTGTTGCTGCTGCTCACCTTCAGCCCAGTCTCTGCTCATTCAGCAAATAGGTTGCAAACTGGTGAGGTGTAACCGAGTGAGCCGTTCCCACCGCCCAGCCGCTCTCACTCGCTCCTTCCTTGTGGTTGTGTGAGTCGAGGCTCGGCTCTCCGTCGCGCCCCGCAGTCAGCACTCAGCGTCTCCTCTGAGTGACAGGACAAGGGGAGGGTTAGCAAGGGGAGGGGGAGAGGTAGAATGAGGCCCCCCCCCACCCCACAACTCTGGTATCACCATTTTGCCCAGGTTCCCGGCCGGTTCCAAACTCGAATTGTTCAGTGTTGTGTAAAGTGTTTTCCGTGTTTGTACCATTTTTCACTCTTGTTAATAAAGAAAATGTTTCTGCACCGCGATTGTTGTAAACTAGTTTGTGCTCAGTGATGGTTCTTCACACCAGGAAAGGGACGGTCCCAGCACGGAGCTCTGGGACCTCGGTGGTCCCAACACGGAGCTCTGGGACCTCGGTGGTCCCAACACGGAGCTCTGGGACCTCGGTGGTCCCAACACGGAGCTCTGGGACCTCGGTGGTCCCAACACGGAGCTCTGGGACCTCGGTGGTCCCAACACGGAGCTCTGGGACCTCGGTGGTCCCAACACGGAGCTCTGGGTCCTCGGGGGTCCCAACACGGAGCTCTGGGTCCTCGGGGGTCCCAGCACGAAGCTCTGGCTCCTTGGAGGTCCCAACACGAAGCTCGGGGTCCTTGGGAGGTCCCAACACGGAGCTTTGAGTCATCGGGGGTCCCGGCACGGAGCTCTGGGTCCTCAGGGGTCCCAGCACGGAGCTCTGGCTCATCGGGGTCCGACCACGGAGCTTTGGGTCCTCGGGGGTTCCAGCACGGAGCTCTGGGTCATTACTCTAGGCTATGGGGCAGTGGGATTAGTTTGGGATTGATACAGGGCTATGGGGAGAGAGTGGGGCAGTGGGATTAGTTTGGGGATTGATACAGGGCTATGGGGAGAGCAGGGCAGTGGGATTAGTTTGGGGATTGATACAGGGCTATGGGGAGAGAGCGGGGCAGTGGGATTAGTTTGCGATTGATACAGGTCTATGGAGAGAGCGCAGGGCAGTGGGATTAGTTTGCAGATTTATACAGGGCTATGGGGAGAGAGCGGGGCAGTGGGATTAGTTTGGGGATTGATACAGGGCTATGGGGAGAGAGCGGGGCAGTGGGATTAGTTTGCGATTGATACAGGGCTATGGGGAGAGAGCGGGGCAGTGGGATTAGTTTGCGATTGATACAGGGCTATGGGGAGAGAGTGGGGAAGTGGGATTAGTTTGGGGATTGATACAGGGCTATGGGGAGAGAGCGGGGCAGTGGGATTAGTTTGCGATTGATACAGGTCTATGGAGAGAGCGCAGGGCAGTGGGATTAGTTTGCAGATTTATACAGGGCTATGGGGAGAGAGCGGGGCAGTGGGATTAGTTTGGGGATTGATACAGGGCTATGGGGAGAGAGCGGGGCAGTGGGATTAGTTTGCGATTGATACAGGGCTATGGGGAGAGAGCGGGGCAGTGGGATTAGTTTGCGATTGATACAGGGCTATGGGGAGAGAGTGGGGAAGTGGGATTAGTTTGGGGATTGATACAGGGCTATGGGGAGAGCAGGGCAGTGGGATTAGTTTGGGGATTGATACAGGGCTATGGGGAGAGAGCAGGGCAGTGGGATTAGTTTGGGGATTGATGCAGGGCTATGGGGAGAGAGAGCGGCAGTGGGATTAGTTTGGGATTGATACAGGGCTATGGGGAGAGAGCAGGGCAGTGGGATTAGTTTGGGGATTGGCACAGGGCTATGGGGAGAGAGCGGGGCAGTGGGATTAGTTTGGGGATTGGCACAGGGCTATGGGGAGAGAGCGGGGCAGTGGGATTAGTTTGGGATTGATACAGGGCTATGGGGAGAGAGCAGGGCAGTGGGATTAGTTTGGGGATTGGCACAGGGCTATGGGGAGAGAGCGGGGCAGTGGGATTAGTTTGGGGATTGATACAGGGCTATGGGGAGAGAGAGCGGCAGTGGGATTAGTTTGGGATTGATACAGGGCTATGGGGAGAGAGCAGGGCAGTGGGATTAGTTTGGGGATTGGCACAGGGCTATGGGGAGAGAGCGGGGCAGTGGGATTAGTTTGGGGATTGATACAGGGCTATGGGGAGAGCAGGGCAGTGGGATTAGTTTGGGGATTGATGCAGGGCTATGGGGAGAGAGAGCGGGGCAGTGGGATTAGTTTGGGGATTGACACAGGGCTATGGGGAGAGAGCGGGGCAGTGGGATTAGTTTGGGATTGATACAGGGCTATGGGGAGAGAGCAGGGCAGTGGGATTAGTTTGGGGATTGGCACAGGGCTATGGGGAGAGAGCGGGGCAGTGGGATTAGTTTGGGGATTGGCACAGGGCTATGGGGAGAGAGCGGGGCAGTGGGATTAGTTTGGGATTGATACAGGGCTATGGGGAGAGAGCGGGGCAGTGGGATTAGTTTGCGATTGACACCGGGCTATGGGGAGAGAGCGGGGCAGTGGGATTAGTTTGGGGATTGATACAGGGCTATGGGGAGAGAGCGGGGCAGTGAGATTGGTTTGGGGATTGATACAGGGCTATGGGGAGAGAGCGTAGCAGTGGGATTAGTTTGGGCTTGATACAGGGCTATGGGGAGAGAGCGGGGCAGTGGGATGGGTTTGGGGATTGATACAGGGCTATGGGGGAGAGCGGGGCAGTGGGATTAGTTTGGGGATTGATACAGGGCTATGGGGAGAGAGCGGGGCAGTGGGATTAGTTTGGGGATTGATACAGGGCTATGGGGAGAGAGCGGGGCAGTGGGATTAGTTTGGGGATTGATACAGGGCTATGGGGAGAGAGCGGGGCAGTGGGATTAGTTTGGGGATTGATACAGGGCTATGGGGAGAGAGCGGGGCAGTGGGATTAGTTTGGGGATTGATACAGGTCTATGGGGGAGAGAGCGGGGCAGTGGGATTAGTTTGGGGATTGATACAGGGCTATGGGGAGAGAGTGGGGCAGTGGGATTAGTTTGGGGATTGATACAGGTCTATGGGGAGAGAGTAGGGCAGTGGCATTAGTTTGGGGATTGATACAGGGCTATGGGGAGAGAGTAGGGCAGTGGGATTAGTTTGGGGATTGATACAGGGCTATGGGGAGAGAGTAGGGCAGTGGGATTAGTTTGGGGATTGATACAGGGCTATGGGGAGAGAGTGGGGCAGTGGGATTAGTTTGGGGATTGATACAGGGCTATGGGGAGAGCGGGGCAGTGGGATTAGTTTGGGATTGATACAGGGCTATGGGGAGAGAGTGGTGCAGTGGGATTAGTTTGGGGACTGATACAGGGCTATGGGGAGAGAGTGGAGCTGTGGGATTAGTTTGGGGATTGATACAGGGCTATGAGGAGAGAGCGGGGCAGTGGGATTAGTTTGGGATTGATACAGGGCTATGGGGAGAGAGTGGGGCAGTGGGATTAGTTTGGGGATTGATACAGGGCTATGAGGAGAGAGCGGGGCAGTGGGATTAGTTTGGGGATTGATACAGGGCTATGAGGAGAGAGTGGGGCAGTGGGATTAGTTTCGGGATTGATACAGGGCTATGGGGAGAGAGTGAGGCAGTGGGATTAGTTTGGGGATTGATACAGGGCTATGGGGAGAGAGCGGGACTGTGGGATTAGTTTGGGGATTGATACAGGGCTATGGGGAGAGAGCGGGGCAGTGGGATTAGTTTGGAGATTGTTGCAGGGCTATGGGGAGAGAGCGAGGCAGTGGGATTAGTTTGGAGATTGATGCAGGGCTATGGGGAGAGAGCGGGGCAGTGGGATTAGTTTGGGGATAGATACAGGTCTATGGGGAGAGAGCGGGACTGTGGGATTAGTTTGGGGATTGATACAGGGCTATGGGGAGAGAGCGGGGCAGTGGGATTAGTTTGGAGATTGATGCAGGGCTATGGGGAGAGAGCGAGGCAGTGGGATTAGTTTGGGGATGGATACAGGGCTATGGGGAGAGAGAGGGGCAGCGGGATTAGTTTGGGAGATTGATACAGGGCTGTGGGGAGAGAGCAGGGCAGTGGGATTAGTTTGGAGATTGATGCAGGGCTATGGGGAGAGAGCGGGGCAGTGGGATTAGTTTGGGATTGATACAGGGCTATGGGGAGAGAGCGGGGCAGTGGGATTAGTTTGGGGATTGATACAGGGCTATGGGGAGAGAGCGGGGCAGTGGGATTAGTTTGGAGATTGATGCAGGGCTATGGGGAGAGAGCGAGGCAGTGGGATTAGTTTGGGGATGGATACAGGGCTATGGGGAGAGAGAGGGGCAGCGGGATTAGTTTGGGAGATTGATACAGGGCTATGGGGAGAGAGCAGGGCAGTGGGATTAGTTTGGAGATTGATTGTGGGCTATGGGGAGAGAGCAGGGCAGTGGGATTAGTTTGGAGATTGATGCTGGGCTATGGGGAGAGAGCGGGGCAGTGGGATTAGTTTGGGATTGATACAGGGCTATGGGGAGAGAGCGGGGCAGTGGGATTAGTTTGGGGATTGATACAGGGCTATGGGGAGAGAGCGAGGCAGTGGGATTAGTTTGGGGATTGATACAGGGCTGTGGGGAGAGAGCGGGTCAGTGGGATTAGTTTGGGATTGATACAGGGCTATGGGGAGAGAGTGGGCAGTGGGATTAGTTTGGGATTGAACAGGGCTATGGGAGAGAGCGGGACAGTGGGATTAGTTTGGGGATTGATACAGGGCTATGGGAGAGAGCGGGACAGTGGGATTAGTTTGGGGATTGATACAGGGCTATGGGAGAGAGCGGGACGGTGGGATTAGTTTGGGGATTGATACAGGGCTATGGGGAGATAGCGGGGCAGTGGGATTAGTTTGGGATTGATACAGGGCTCTGGGGAGAGAGCGGGGCAGTGGGATTAGTTTGGGATTGATGCAGGTCTATGGGGAGAGAGCGGGACAGTGGGATTAGTTTGGGGATTAATACAGGTCTATGGGGAGAGAGTGGGGCAGTGGGATTAGTTTGGGGATTGATACAGGGCTATGGGGAGAGAGCGGGGCAGTGGGATTAGTTTGGCGATTGATACAGGGCTATGAGGAGAGAGCGGGGCAGTGGGATTAGTTTGGGATTGATACAGGTCTATGGGGAGAGAGCGGGGCAGTGGGTTTAGTTTGGGGATTGATACAGGGCTATGGAGAGAGCAGGGCAGTGGGATTAGTTTGGGGATTGATGCAGGGCTATGGGGAGAGAGTGGGACAGTGGGATTAGTTTGGGGATTGATACAGGGCTATGAGGAGAGAGCAGGGCAGTGGGATTAGTTTGGCGATTGATACAGGGCTATGGGGAGAGAGCGGGGCAGTGGGATTAGTTTGGGATTGATACAGGGCTATGGGGAGAGAGCGGGGCAGTGGGATTAGTTTGGGGATTGATACAGGGCTATGGGGAGAGAGCGGGACAGTGGGATTAGTTTGGGATTGATACAGGGCTATGGGGAGAGAGTGGGGCAGTGGGATTAGTTTGGGATTGATACAGGGCTATGGGGAGAGAGTGGGGCAGTGGGATTAGTTTGGGGATTGATACAGGGCTATGGGGAGAGAGTGGGACAGTGGGATTAGTTTGGGGATTGATACAGGGCTATGGGGAGAGAGTGGGACAGTGGGATTAGTTTGGGGATTGATACAGGGCTATGGGAGAGAGCGGGACAGTGGGATTAGTTTGGGGATTGATACAGGACTATGGGGAGAGAGTGGGGCAGTGGGATTAGTTTGGGGATTGATACAGGGCTATGGGAGAGAGCGGGACAGTGGGATTAGTTTGGGGATTGATTCCCAGCTGGGAACATTGCTCTGCACGATTTGCTGTCAGTAATGAAGGCTGACGCGGTGCTTGCCCCGACTCTGACAGGTGTCCGCTGTGAAAAACATCCGGCCTTCAGTTACTGAGAGATCAAATCTCCGGTCACCGCTCCAATATTCTGTAGAGTCACTCTCAAATTGCACAATCAATGCCAATGCCCGTCTCATTTTACTGACTTCTCCTCCGTCTGTCGCAGTTCAGAGATGGGCCGACAGAGGGAGCCACCTGACAAGGTGAGAGTCAGAGAGCTCATTGTATCTGCGCTGGTCAGAAACAACCACCAAACTATTCTCACCCCCTCTCCCAGCACTTGTCCCCACAGCCGTGTCCGCCCTGGCAGCGCAAGCGCACATCGAAATACTGGTTCAATGTTCGGAGGCTCTCTGCCTCCACCCCCCGTTCAGGCAGCGACTTCCAGACTCCCCCCTCTGGGTGAAAAGGTTTTTCCTCGCATCCCCTCGAAACCGCCTGCCCCTCACGTTAAATCCAGTGGCTATCACAGCCCTCCTGTAATGTGGCGACGAGAACGGCACACAATACTCTAGCTGTGGCCGAACCGGCGTTTTGTACAGTTCCTGCATAAACTCCCTGCTCTTTAAACTCTCAGCCTCGGCTAATAGAGGCGAGTATACCATCGGCCTTCTTAACCACTGTGTCCACCTGCTCTGCCACCTTCAGAGACGGGTGTACAGGCACACGGACGTCCCTCTGATCCTCGGTGCTTCCCAGGGTGCTGCCCTTTCTCCTGTATTCCCGCAACTTGTTCGTCCTGCCCGAGTCTATCACCTCACACTTATCCAGGCTGAGTTCCATTTCCCACTGACCAGCCCGTCTGACCAGCCCGTCTGACCAGCCCGTCTGACCAGCCCGTCTGTATCCTCCTGGAATCGAAGGCTACCCTCCTGGCTATTTACCCCCTCCCCCACCAATTTTCATCAGCGGACATACTGATCAACGCTCCTTACATTCATATCAAAATCATTTGTATAAACAAACAGCGAGGGGCCCAACACTGATCCCTGTGGGACCCCACTGGACATAGGCTACCCGTCAGAAAAACACCCCTCGACCATCACCCTCTGCTTCCTGACATTCTAAACCTTGGGTCCAATTTGCCAAATTTCCTTGGTTCCCATGGGCTTTAATACAATAGTCTCCACAATACATTCATCAAAGTGGGATTGAATGCTCGCGTCAGTAACGGTGATTGCTAAACACCCACCTTGTCACTAATGTGCTTTAGGGAAGGAAATCTGCCGTCCTTGCCCGGTCCGGCCCACACGTGACTCCAGACCCACAGCAATGTGGTTGACTCTGAAATGGCTGCGCGACACACAAAGTTGTATCGAAACTGCTACAAAGTCTGTCTGAGGGATGAAACCGGCCGGACCACCCGGCATCGAGCCAGGCACCGGGAGCGACGATGGCAAACCCAGCCTTGCCGACCCTGCAAAGTCCTCCTTACCAACATCTGGGGGCTTGTGCCAACGTTGGGAGAGGTGTCTCTCAGACTGGTCAAGCAACAGCCTGACACAGTCACACTCACAGAATCATACCTTGCAGACCATGTCCGAGACACCACTACCACCTTTCCTGGGCACGTCCTGTCTCACCGGCAGGACAGAGCCAGGAGGGGTGGCGGGGGGGCACAGTGGGTTACAGTCGGGAGGGAGGTGCCCTGGGAGTCCTCAACATCGACTCTGGACCTCATGAAGTCTCGTGGCTTCAGGTTAAACATGGGCAAGGAAACCTCCTGTTGATTACCTCGTACTGGCCACCATCAGCTGATGAATCAGTTACTCCCCCATGTTGAACACCACTTGGAGGAAGCACTGAGGGTGGGAAGGACGCAGAATATTCTCTGGGTGGGGGACTTCAATGCACATCACCAAGAGTGGCTCGGTCGTACCACCACAGACCGGGCTGGCCGGGTCCTCGAGGACATCGCTGCTAGACTGGGACTGCAGCAGGTGGTGAGGGAACCAACCAGAGGGGAAAACGGAGCAGCACAGTGGGTTAGCACTGCTGCCTCACGGCGCTGAGGACCCGGGTTCGAAACCCGGCCCTGGGTCACTGTCCGTGTGGAGTTTGCACATTCTCCCCGTGTCTGCGAGGGTCTCACCCCCACAACCCAAAGATGAGCAGGGTCGGTGGATTGGCCGCGCTAAACTGCCCCTTCATTGGAAAAAATAGTTGGGTACTCTTAAATTTAAAAAGAGGGAGAAACATACTTGACCTGATCCTCACCAAGCCCCCTGCTCCAGATGGATCTGTCCATGACAGTATCGGTAAAAGTGACCACTACACAGTTACTGTGGAGACAAAAGTCTTGTCTTCACATTGAGGATACTCTCCATCGTGTTGTGTGGCACGACCTCCGTGATAAATGGGATAGACTTCGAACCGATCTAGCAACTTGAGACTGGGTATCCGTGAGGTGCTGTGGGCCATCGGCTGAGTTGTATCAACCACAACCTGCAACCTCCTGGCCCAGCGTATCCCCCACTCTACCATTACCACCCAGCCAGGGATCAACGCAGGTTCAGTGAAGAGTGCAGGAGAGCGTGGCAGGAGCAGACCGAACAATGAGGTGCCAACCTGGTGAAGCGACAACACAGGAGTGCGTGTGGGCCCAACAGCAAGAGATAGACAGAGCTCAGCGATCCCACAACCAGGCATCAGATCTGAGCTCTGCGGTCCTGTCACATCCGGCCGCGAATGGCGATGGGCAATTAAAACAACTGACTGGAGGAGGAGGCTCCACAAGTATCCCGTCCTCCGTGATGGAGGAGCCCACCACATCTGTGGGAACGACAAGGCCGAGGCATTCGCAACAATCTTCAGCCAGAGGGCCGAGTGGGAGATCCATCTCGGCCCCCTCCGGAGGGCCCAGCGTCTCGGGTGTCAGTCTTCACTCAATACGATTCACTCCAGGCAGATACAACTGAAAGCTCTAGATACTGCAAAGGCTATGGGGCCCTGACAATATTCCGGCAATAGTATCATAGAATTATACAACATACAGTGCAGAAGGAGGCCATTCGGCCCATCGAGTCTGCACCGACCCACTTAAGCCCACGCCTCCATCCCACCCCCGTAACCCCACCTAACCATTTAAAAAATAAATTTGGAGTACCCAATTATATATATTTTTTCAATTAAGGGGCAATTTAGCGTGGACTACCCTTCACATCTTTGGGTTGTGGGGGTGAAACCCTCGCAGACACGGGGAGAATGTGCAAACTCCACACGGACAGTGACCCAGAGCCGGGATTCGAACCTGGGACCCTGGCGCTGTGAAGCAACAGTGCTAACCACTGTGCTACCGTGCTGCCCGTACTGAAGACTCGTGCCCCAGAACTTGGCGCACCCCGAGCCAAGCTGATCCAGTACAGCGACAACACTGGCATCTACCCGGCAATGTGGAGAACTGCCCAGGTGTGAACAGTACACGCGGATAAATCGAACCCCGACAATTACCCTCCCAATCAGACCAGCCACTCTGCAAATCCAAACGCTGCCTCGGTTTTATTCGGGGGCAGTCACTCACGCCTCACCTCTCCCAGCTCTTATGTTTGGACCCTAGAAGGGGAGAGGGGAAAGGTGGAGGGGGGTAGACGGGACGATTGGTGGAGCGGGTGAAGGTATCGTCGTGAATTGAGCCGAGAGTTTGCAGTGACTGCCTGAAGTGTTGGCTTTTCATCAATGAGGTGAATAGCTGAAAGGACCATCGTTAAATAAGTAACCTTTATCCCAGTCAGTTAAATATTCATCCGTCCATGTCTATTGGTTCATCTCAAACAGCTCTTTGTGGTATCTCTGGTGTCTCTCCCCCCCCCCCCCCCCCAACAAAGTTTGATTCCAGACCGGGTCACTGTCCGTGTGGAGTTTGCAAATTCTCCCCATGTCTGCGTGGGTCTCACCCCCACAACCTAGAGATGTACAGGTTAGGTGGATTGGCCGTGCTATATTGTCCCTTAGTGTCCAAAGATGTACAGGTTAGGTGGATTGGCCGTGCTAAATTGTCCCTTAGTGTCGAAAGATGTGCAGGTTAGGTGGATTGGCCGTGCTAAATTGTCCCTTAGTGTCCAAAGATGTGCAGGTTAGGTGGATTGGCCGTGCTAAATTGTCCCTTAGTGTCCAAAGATGTGCGGGTTAGGTGGATTGGCCGTGCTAAATTGTCCCTTAGTGTCCAAAGATGTACAGGTTGGGTGGATTGGCCGTGCTAAATTGCCCCTTAGTGTCCAAAGATGTGCGGGTTAGGTGGATTGGCCGTGCTAAATTGTCCCTTAGTGTCCAAAGATGTGCAGGTTAGGTGGATTGGCCGTGCTAAATTGTCCCTTAGTGTCCAAAGATGTGCCGGTCAGGTGGATTGGCCGTGTTAAATTGTCCCTTAGTGTCCAAAGATGTGCGGGTTAGGTGGATTGGCCGTGCTAAATTGTCCCTTAGTGTCCAAAGATGTGCGGGTTAGGTGGATTGGCCGTGCTAAATTGTCCCTTAGTGTCCAAAGATGTACAGGTTGGGTGGATTGGCCGTGCTAAATTGCCCCTTAGTGTCCAAAGATGTGCGGGTTAGGTGGATTGGCCGTGCTAAATTGTCCCTTAGTGTCCAAAGATGTGCAGGTTAGGTGGATTGGCCGTGCTAAATTGTCCCTTAGTGTCCAAAGATGTGCCGGTCAGGTGGATTGGCCGTGCTAAATTGTCCCTTAGTGTCCAAAGATGTGCGGGTTAGGTGGATTGGCCGTGCTAAATTGTCCCTTAGTGTCCAAAGATGTGCAGGTTAGGTGGATTGACCATGCTATATTGTCCCTTAGTGTCCAAAGATGTGCGGGTTAGGTGGATTGGCCGTGCTATATTGTCCCTTAGTGTCCAAAGATGTGCCGGTCAGGTGGATTGGCCGTGCTAAATTGTCCCTTAGTGTCCAAAGATGTGCCGGTCAGGTGGATTGGCCGTGCTAAATTGTCCCTTAGTGTCCAAAGATGTGCAGGTTAGGTTACTGGATGAAGACGGGTTGGGTGAGTAAGTGGACCTAGGTGCGGTGAACGGCGGTCGGTGCCGACTCGATGGGCTGAATGGCCCCCTCCTGCACAGCAGGGGTTCTACGATTGCGCTGAAACTATCTTGAGGCTGATCCAATATCTGCTCAGTGCTTCCGCCTGCTTTCAACCCCCACCCCCCCCTCCCGGAGTCGGGTTTCCGACCCCGTATTGGTCCCGTCGCCTAGCAACACCCCGCCCAGCCCCGCCCTGGGCTGTCTCCCCCCCCCCCCCCCCCCCCCAGTCTCCCCCCCACCCCCCCAGGTCTCTCTCTCCTCCCCCCCCCCCCCCCCCCCCCCCCCCCGGTCCAACAATCCTCTTGCTCATTCCTGCTTCCTCCACCACACATCAGTGTCACGTTTACCATGTGTTGCTTCCTGGGTATTGTTAACTGCAGTTTGGTACTGCGGGCCAATTCTGAAACTTGATGCGTTGACAGAGCTGACCGCACACTTATTTTCAGGCAGCTGATCTCAGCTCTGCCCCTCCTCCACCCTTCCCACACTCGCCCTCCGATGTACATTCCAAACTCCAGCACCAGTTGTTGGCTGTTTACTGCCTCACTCTCACTCGGCTGAACCCATACTTGTGATACGTGCTAAACCGCCTGTGGTTACTGTACCATAAATTAGGCCACGCTGTCAGCAATGTCACACACACACACACACACACACACACACACACACCGAAAACGCAACAGAACATTGTTCAAAAACAGCTAGATGGCAGAAGGCCAAATGTACCTCGGACGCGTGGAACAGAACATCATATTTATCTCGACATCAAACACTCCCAGGACAGGTACAGCACGGGGTTAGATACAGAGTAAAGCTCCCTCTACACTGTCCCCATCAAACACTCCCAGGACAGGTACAGCACGGGGTTAGATACAGAGTAAAGCTCCCTCTACACTGTCCCCATCAAACACTCCCAGGACAGGTACAGCACGGTGTTAGATACTGAGCAAAGCTCCCTCTACACTGTCCCCATCAAACACTCCCAGGACAGGTACAGCATGGGGTTAGATACAGAGTAAAGCTCCCTCTACACTGTCTCCATCAAACACTCCCAAGACAGGTACAGCACAGGGTTAGATACAGAGTAAAGCTCCCTCTACACTGTCCTCATCAAACACTCCCAGGACAGATACAGCACGGGGTTAGATACAGAGTAAAGCTCCATCTACACCGTCCCCATCAAACACTCCCAGGACAGGTACAGCACGGTGTTAGATACAGAGTAAAGCTCCCTCTACACTGTCCCCATCAAACACTCCCAGGACAGGTACAACACGGGGTTAGATACAGAGTAAAGCTCCCTCTACACTGTCCCCATCAAACACTCCCAAGACAGGTACAGCACAGGGTTAGATACAGAGTAAAGCTCCCTCTACACTGTCCTCATCAAACACTCCCGGGACAGGTACAGCACGGGTTTAGATACAGAGTAAAGCTCCCTCTACACTGTCCCCATCAAACACTCCCAGGACAGGTGCAGCACGGGGTTAGATACAGTGTAAAGCTCCCTCTACACTGACCCCATCAAACACTCCCAGGACAGGGACAGCACGGGGTTAGATACACAGCAAAGCTCCCTCTACACTGACCCCATCAAACACTCCCAGGACAGGTACAGCACAGGATTAGATACACAGCAAAGCTCCCTCTACACTGTCTCCATCAAACACTCACTGGACAGGGACAGCACGGGGTTAGATACAGAGTAACGCTCCCTCTGCACTGTCCCCATCAAACACTCCCAGGACAGGTACAGCACGGGGTTAGATACAGAGTAAAGCTCCCTCTACACTGTCCCCATCAAACACTCCCAGAACAGGTACAGCACGGACATAGGTACACAGTGCGATCCAGTCTCTCTGCACAGTGAGATCCAGCCTCCCTACACAGTGAGATCCAGTCTCTCTACACAGTGAGATCCAGTCTCTCTACACAGTGAGATCCAGTCTCTCTACACAGTGAGATCCAGTCTCTCTACACAGTGAGATCCGGTCTCCCTACACAGTGAGATCCAGCCTCCCTACACAGTGAGATCCAGTCTCTCTACACAGTGAGATCCAGTCTCTCTACACTGAGATCCAGTCTCTCTACACTGTGAGATCCAGTCTCTCTACACTGTGAGATCCAGTCTCTCTACACTGTGAGATCCAGTCTCCCTACACGGTGAGATCCAGTCGCTCTACACTGTGAGATCCAGTCTCTCTACACAGTGCGATCCAGTCTCTCTACACAGTGCGATCCAGTCTCTCTGCACAGTGAGATCCAGCCTCCCTACACAGTGCGATCCAGTCTCTCTGCACAGTGCGATCCAGTCTCTCTGCACAGTGAGATCCAGCCTCCCTACACAGTGAGATCCAGTCTCTCTACACAGTGAGATCCAGTCTCTCTACACAGTGAGATCCAGTCTCTCTACACAGTGAGATCCGGTCTCCCTACACAGTGAGATCCGGTCTCCCTACACAGTGAGATCCAGTCTCCCTACACAGTGAGATCCAGTCCCTCTACACGGTGAGATCCAGTCCCTCTACACGGTGAGATCCAGTCCCTCTACACGGTGAGATCCAGTCCCTCTACACGGTGAGATCCAGTCCCTCTACACGGTGAGATCCAGTCCCTCTACACAGTGAGATCCAGTCCCTCTACACAGTGAGATCCAGTCCCTCTACACAGTGAGATCCAGTCCCTCTACACAGTGCGATCCAGTCCCTCTACACAGTGAGATCCAGCCTCCCTACACAGTGAGATCCAGTCTCTCTACACAGTGAGATCCAGTCTCTCTACACAGTGAGATCCAGTCTCTCTACACAGTGAGATCCAGTCTCTCTACACAGTGAGATCCAGTCTCTCTACACAGTGAGATCCAGTCTCTCTACACAGTGAGATCCGGTCTCCCTACACAGTGAGATCCGGTCTCCCTACACAGTGAGATCCAGTCTCCCTACACAGTGAGATCCAGTCTCCCTACACAGTGAGATCCAGTCTCCCTACACAGTGAGAATGGGTCTCCCTACACGGTGAGATCCAGTCCCTCTACACGGTGAGATCCAGTCCCTCTACACGGTGAGATCCAGTCCCTCTACACGGTGAGATCCAGTCCCTCTACACGGTGAGATCCAGTCCCTCTACACGGTGAGATCCAGTCCCTCTACACAGTGAGATCCAGTCCCTCTACACAGTGAGATCCAGTCCCTCTACACAGTGAGATCCAGTCCCTCTACACAGTGAGATCCAGTCCCTCTACACAGTGCGATCCAGTCCCTCTACACTGTGAGAACCAGTCCCTCTACACAGTGAGAACCAGTCCCTCTACACAGTGAGAACCAGTCTCTCTACACAGTGAGATCCAGTCTCTCTACACAGTGAGATCCAGTCTCTCTACACAGTGAGATCCAGTCTCTCTACACAGTGAGATCCAGTCTCTCTACACAGTGAGATCCAGTCTCTCTACACAGTGAGATCCAGTCTCTCTACACAGTGAGATCCAGTCTCTCTACACAGTGAGATCCAGTCTCTCTACACAGTGAGATCCAGTCTCTCTACACAGTGAGATCCAGTCTCTCTACACAGTGAGATCCAGTCTATCTACACAGTGAGATCCAGTCTCTCTACACAGTGAGATCCAGTCTCTCTACACAGTGAGATCCAGTCTCTCTACACAGTGAGATCCAGTCTCTCTACACAGTGAGATCCAGCCTCCCTACACAGTGAGATCCAGTCCCTCTACACAGTGAGATCCAGCCTCCCTACACAGTGAGATCCAGTCCCTCTACACAGTGAGATCCAGTCCCTCTACACAGTGAGATCCAGTCCCTCTACACAGTGAGATCCAGTCCCTCTACACAGTGAGATCCAGTCCCTCTACACAGTGAGATCCAGTCCCTCTACACAGTGAGATCCAGTCCCTCTACACAGTGAGATCCAGTCCCTCTACACAGTGAGATCCAGTCCCTCTACCCAGTGAGATCCAGTCTCTCTACGCAGTGAGATCCAGTCTCTCTACGCAGTGAGATCCAGTCTCTCTACGCAGTGAGATCCAGTCTCTCTACGCAGTGAGATCCAGTCTCTCTACACAGTGAGATCCAGTCTCTCTACACAGTGAGATCCAGTCTCCCTACACAGCGAGATCTAGTCTCATAGAATTATCATAGAATTTACAGTGCAAAAGGAGGCCATTCGGCCCATCGAGTCTGCACCGGCTCTTGGAAAGAGCACCCTACCCAAGGTCCACACCTCCACCCTATCCCCATAACCCAGTAACCCCACCCAACACTAAGGGCAATTTTGGACACTAAGGGCAATTTATCACGGCCAATCCACCTAACCTGCACATCTTTGGACTGTGGGAGGAAACCGGAGCACCCGGAGGAAACCCACGCAGACACGGGGAGGACGTGCAGACTCCGCACAGACAGTGACCCAAGCCGGAATCGAACCCGGGACCCTGGAGCTGTGAAGCCACGGTGCTATCCACATCTAATGGAATCATTAACTTTTCTTGCTGGCCACGGTTGTGTCATTTCTCCTGTTGGAATTTTGTTCCTTAATAGAATCCAGATTTGGTGTATTTTTGTGAAATAAAACTCCCAGAGGACCACAGGCTGCTTTCCCCTTTGAGAGAGAAAGCGACGGAGAGAGTTCGAGCGAGCTGACTGGCAGTGATTTAATCTGAGGGTCACCACACCTCAGGCGAGGGGGAATGTTGATAAGGCCGGGCCTTCATGGCTAACCTCAGCCGGTGTGGGAGTCGAACCGCACTGTTGGCCTCGCGCTGTATCACGAACCAGCCGTCCAGCCAACTGAGCTAACCGACCCCCTGGTAAATATGTAACAATTCCTCAAATATTAGCTATTCCCTGTCTCCCATCTGATTCCCAGTCCATCTCCGACAACTTGCCCTTCAAACCCGGACAGTTTTCTTTTGTCAGTAACACCCAGATAAGTGAGTAACACCCGGAGATTTTGTTTTTTAAATTTAGAATACCCAATTCTTTTTTTCCCAATTAAGAGGCAACTTACCGTGGCCAATTCACCAACCCGGGTTTTGGGGGCGAGGCACTCAGACACGGGGAGAATGTACCAACTCCACACGGACAGCGACCCGGAGCCAGGATCGAACCCAGGTCCTTGGCACCATGATCCAGGTAAATTAAACAAAAAGAAAAGGTAACCACCAGGGCCCATCTCCATGGCAACATGGCATTCTTTGGGAGGTTCCAAACAGAAATAGGAACTAAATACCTTCAAAATTCCAAACGCCCTTTCACTCTGTGATCCTTGTGAAATTTGGAGCCAGGTGTTAGCAACAAGGCTCAAAGAGCATCAGCCCCCTGGAGGCAAAGTGGTGAGACCGGCCAGTCCAGCAGAAAGAAACCCTCCGACCATCCCCACTGACCACCTGTCAGAATGAACACAATGCAGTCCTGGATGTTGAGCAGAAACAATAATAGCAGATCCAACCCCTGTAATCGATTGTGAAATTGTTGGTGTCACAGCAGGTGCGATGAAACATGCCATCCCGTCTCACATTGAGAGGTGGATGGCCTCTCCCCAGTGTGAACTCGCTGGTGTCTCCGCAGGTTGGATACTTGACGAAATCCTTTCCCACACAGCAGGTGAACGGCCTCTCCCCAGTGGGAATGCGTCGATGAATCTCCAGCTTAGATGGGAATCTGAATCCCTTCCCACAGTCCCCACATTTCCACTGTTTCTCCATGTTTTGGGTCTTCTCGTGACTCTCCAGGTTGGACAATCAGTTCTGAACACGGGTATGGTCTCTGCCTGCTGTGAATGTTGTTATGTTTTTCAGGCTGTGTAACTGGTTAAAGCTATTTCCACAGTCAGTTCACAGTCTCACTCGGGGGTGTGTTGTGTGGGTCTCGATGCTTTTCCAGCCTACACAGTGAGATCCAGTCTCCCTACACAGTGAGATCCAGTCTCCCTACACAGTGAGATCCAGTCTCCCTACACAGTGAGATCCAGCCTCCCTACACAGTGAGATCCAGCCTCCCTACACAGTGAGATCCAGCCTCCCTACACAGTGAGATCCAGCCTCCCTACACAGTGAGATCCAGCCTCCCTACACGGTGAGATCCAGCCTCCCTACACGGTGAGATCCAGCCTCCCTACACGGTGAGATCCAGCCTCCCTACACGGTGAGATCCAGCCTCCCTACACGGTGAGATCCAGCCTCCCTACACGGTGAGATCCAGCCTCCCTACACGGTGAGATCCAGCCTCCCTACACGGTGAGATCCAGCCTCCCTACACGGTGAGATCCAGTCTCCCTACACGGTGAGATCCAGTCTCCCTACACGGTGAGATCCAGTCTCCCTACACGGTGAGATCCAGTCTCCCTACACGGTGAGATCCAGTCTCCCTACGCGGTGAGATCCAGTCTCCCTACGCGGTGAGATCCAGTCTCCCTACACGGTGAGATCCAGTCTCCCCACACGGTGAGATCCAGTCTCCCTACACGGTGAGATCCAGTCTCCCTACACGGTGAGATCCAGTCTCCCTACACAGTGAGATCCAGTCTCCCTACACGGTGAGATCCAGTCTCCCTACACGGTGAGATCCAGTCTCCCTACACGGTGAGATCCAGTCTCTCTATACAGTGAGATCCAGTCTGCCTACACAGTGAGATCCAGTCTCTCTACACAGTGAGATCCAGTCTCTCTACACAGTGAGATCCAGTCTCTCTACACAGTGAGATCCAGTCTCTCTACACAGTGAGATCCAGTCTCTCTACACAGTGAGATCCAGTCTGTCTACACTGAGATCCAGTCTGCCTACACAGTGAGATCCAGTCTGCCTACACAGTGAGATCCAGTCTGTCTACACTGAGATCCAGTCTGCCTACACACTGAGATCCAGTCTGCCTACACAGTGAGATCCAGTCTCTCTACACAGTGAGATCCAGTCTCTCTACACAGTGAGATCCAGTCTCTACACAGTGAGATCCAGTCTCTCTACACAGTGAGATCCAGTCTCTCTACACACTGAGATCCAGTCTGCATACACAGTGAGATCCAGTCTCTCTACACAGTGAGATCCAGTCTCTCTACACAGTGAGATCCAGTCTCTACACAGTGAGATCCAGTCTATCTACACATTGAGATCCAGTCTCTCTACACAGTGAGATCCAGTCTCTACACAGTGAGATCCAGTCTCTCTACACAGTGAGATCCAGTCTCTCTACACAGTGAGATCCAGTCTCTCTACACAGTGAGATCCAGTCTCTCTTCACAGTGAGACCCAGTCTCCCTACACAGTGAGATCCAGTCTCTCTACACAGTGAGATCCAGTCTTTCTACACAGTGAGATCCAGTCTCTCTACACAGTGAGAACCAGTCTCTCTACACAGTGAGATCCAGTCTCTCTACACTGAGATCTAGTCTCTCTACACAGTGAGATCCAGTCTGCCTACACAGTGAGATCCAGTCTCTCTACACAGTGAGATCCAGCCTCCCTACACAGGGAGATCCAGTCTCCCTACACAGTGAGATCCAGTCTCCCTACACAGTGAGATCCAGTCTCCCTACACAGTGAGATCCAGTTTCCTACACAGTGAGATCCAGTTTCCTACACAGTGAGATCCAGTCTCTCTTCAGTGAGATCCAGTCTCTCTTCAGTGAGATCCAGTCTCTCTACACATTGAGATCGAGTCTCTCTACACAGTGAGATCCAGCCTCTCTACGCAGTGAGATCCCGTCTCTCTACACAGTGAGATCCCGTCTCTCTACACAGTGAGATCCAGTCTCTCTACACAGTGAGATCCAGTCTCTCTACACAGTGAGATCCAGTCTCTCTTCAGTGAGATCCAGTCTCTCTACACATTGAGATCCAGCCTCTCTACACAGTGAGATCCAGCCTCTCTACGCAGTGAGATCCCGTCTCTCTACACAGTGAGATCCCGTCTCTCTACACAGTGAGATCCAGTCTCTCTACACAGTGAGATCCAGTCAGCCTACACAGTGAGATCCAGTCTGCCTACACAGTGAGATCCAGTCTGTCTACACAGTGAGATCCAGTCTGCCTACACAGTGAGATCCAGTCTGCCTACACAGTGAGATCCAGTCTGCCTACACAGTGAGATCCAGTCTGCCTACTCAGTGAGATCCAGTCTGCCTACACAGTGAGATCCAGTCTGCCTACACAGTGAGATCCAGTCTGCCTACACAGTGAGATCCAGTCTCTACACAGTGAGATCCAGTCTCTCTACACAGTGAGATCCAGTCTCTCTACACAGTGAGATCCAGTCTCTCTACACACTGAGATCCAGTCTGCCAACACAGTGAGATCCAGTCTCTACACAGTGAGATCCAGTCTCTCTACACAGTGAGATCCAGTCTCTCTACACAGTGAGATCCAGTCTCTACACAGTGAGATCCAGTCTCTCTACACAGTGAGATCCAGTCTCTCTACACAGTGAGATCCAGTCTCTCTACACAGTGAGATCCAGTCTCTCTACACAGTGAGATCCAGTCTCTCTTCACAGTGAGATCTAGTCTCTCTACACAGTGAGATCCAGTCTGCCTACACAGTGAGATCCAGTCTGCCTACACAGTGAGATCCAGTCTCTCTACACAGTGAGATCCAGCCTCCCTACACAGGGAGATCCAGTCTCCCTACACAGTGAGATCCAGTCTCCCTACACAGTGAGATCCAGTCTCCCTACACAGTGAGATCCAGTTTCCTACACAGTGAGATCCAGTTTCCTACACAGTGAGATCCAGTCTCTCTTCAGTGAGATCCAGTCTCTCTTCAGTGAGATCCAGTCTCTCTACACATTGAGATCCAGTCTCTCTACACAGTGAGATCCAGTCTCTCTACACAGTGAGATCCAGTCTCTCTACACAGTGAGATCCAGTATCTCTACACAGTGAGATCCAGTATCTCTACACAGTGAGATCCAGTATCTCTACACAGTGAGATCCAGTCTCTCTACACAGTGAGATCCAGCCTCTCCACACAGTGAGATCCAGCCTCTCCACACAGTGAGATCCAGCCTCTCTACACAGTGAGATCCAGCCTCTCTACACAGTGAGATCCAGCCTCTCTACACAGTGAGATCCAGTCTCTCTACACACTGAGATCCAGTCTCTCTACACACTGAGATCCAGTCTCCCAACACAGTGAGAACCAGTCTCTCTACACAGTGAGAACCAGTCTCTCTTCGAGACAGGATCTACTCCCATTTTGAAGCAAATGGACGTATTAGTGAGAGGCAGCACGGTTTTGTGAAGGGGAGGTCGTGTCTCACTAACTTGATAGAGTTTTTCGAGGAGGTCACTAAGATGATTGATGCAGGTAGGGCAGTAGATGTTGTCTATATGGACTTCAGTAAGGCCTTTGACAAGGTCCCTCATGGTAGACTAGTACAAAAGGTGAAGTCACACGGGATCAGGGGTGAACTGGCAAGGTGGATACAGAACTGGCTGGGCCATAGAAGGCAGAGGGTAGCAATGGAGGGATGCTTTTCTAATTGGAGGGCTGTGACCAGTGGTGTTCCACAGGGATCAGTGCTGGGACCTTTGCTCTTTGTAGTATATATAAATGATTTGGAGGAAAATGTAACTGGTCTGATTAGTAAGTTTGCAGACGACACAAAGGTTGGTGGAATTGCGGATAGCGATGAGGACTGTCTGAGGATACAGCAGGATTTAGATTGTCTGGAGACTTGGGCGGAGAGATGGCAGATGGAGTTTAACCTGGACAAATGTGAGGTAATGCATTTTGGAAGGGCTAATGCAGGTAGGGAATATACAGTGAATGGTAGAACCCTCAAGAGTATTGAAAGTCAAAGAGATCTGGGAGTACAGGTCCACAGATCACTGAAAGGGGCTACACAGGTGGAGAAGGTAGTCAAGAAGGCATACGGCATGCTTGCCTTCATTGGCCGGGGCATTGAGTATAAGAATTGGCAAGTCATGTTGCAGCTGTATAGAACCTTAGTTAGGCCACACTTGGAGTATAGTGTTCAATTCTGGTCGCCACACTATCAGAAGGATGTGGAGGCTTTAGAGAGGGTGCAGAAGAGATTTATCAGAATGTTGCCTGGTATGGAGGGCATAAGCTATGAGGAGCGATTGAATAAACTCGGTTTGTTCTCACTGGAACGAAGGAGGTTGAGGGGCGACCTGATAGAGGTATACAAAATTATGAGGGGCATAGACAGAGTGGATAGTCAGAGGCTTTTCCCCAGGGTAGAGGGGTCAATTACTAGGGGGCATAGGTTTAAGGTGAGAGGGGCAAAGTTTAGAGTAGATGTACGAGGCAAGTTTTTTACGCAGAGGGTAGTGGGTGCCTGGAACTCACTACCGGAGGAGGTAGTGGAAGCAGGGACGATAGGGACATTTAAGGGGCATCTTGACAAATATATGAATAGGATGGGAATAGAGGGATACGGACCCAGGAAGTGTAGAAGATTGTAGTTTAGTCGGGCAGTATGGACGGCACGGGCTTGGAGGGCCGAAGGGCCTGTTCCTGTGCTGTACATTTCTTTGTTCTTTGTTCTACACAGTGAGATCCAGTCTCTCTACACAGTGAGATCCAGTCTCTCTACACAGTGAGATCCAGCCTCTCTACACAGTGAGATCCAGTCTCTCTACACAGTGAGAACCAGTCTCTCTACACAGTGAGAACCAGTCTCTCTTCAGTGAGACCCAGTCTCCCTACACAGTGAGATCCAGTCTCTCTACACAGTGAGATCCAGTCTCTACAGAGTGAGATCCAGTCTCTCTACACAGTGAGATCCAGTCTCTCTACACAGTGAGATCCAGTCTCTCTACACAGTGAGATCCAGTCTCTCTACACAGTGAGATTCAGTCTCTCTACACAGTGCGATCCAGTCTCTCTACATAGTGAGATCCAGTCTCTCTACACAGTGAGATCCAGTCTCTCTACACAGTGAGATCCAGTCTCTCTACACAGTGAGATGGAGTCTCTCTACAGTGAGAACCAGTCTCTACACAGTGAGATCCAGTCTGCCTACACAGTGAGATCCAGTCTCCCTACACAGTGAGATCCAGTCTCCCTACACAGTGAGATCCAGTCTCTCTTCAGTGAGATCCAGCCTCTCTTCAGTGAGATCCAGTCTCTCTTCAGTGAGATCCAGTCTCTCTACACAGTGAGATCCAGCCTCTCTACACAGTGAGATCCAGCCTCTCTACACAGTGAGATCCAGTCTCTCTACACAGTGAGAACCAGTCTCTCTACACAGTGAGAACCAGTCTCTCTACACAGTGAGAACCAGTCTCTCTACACAGTGAGATCCAGTCTCTCTACACAGTGAGATCCAGTCTCTCTTCAGTGAGACCCAGTCTCCCTACACAGTGAGATCCAGTCTCCCTACACAGTGAGATCCAGTCTCTCTACACAGTGAGATCCAGTCTCTCTACACAGTGAGATCCAGTCTCTCTACACAGTGAGATCCAGTCTCTCTACACAGCGAGAACCAGTCTCTCTACACAGTGAGATCCAGTCTCTCTACACAGTGAGAACCAGTCTCTCTACACAGTGAGATCCAGTCTCTCTACACAGTGAGATCCAGTCTCTCTACACAGTGAGATCCAGTCTCTCTACACAGTGAGATCCAGTCTCTCTACACAGTGAGATCCAGTCTCTCTACACAGTGAGATCCAGTCTCTCTACACAGTGAGATCCAGTCTCCCTACACAGTGAGATCCAGTCTCCCTACACAGTGAGATCCAGTCTCTCTACACAGTGAGATCCAGTCTTTCTTCAGTGAGATCCAGTCTCTCTTCAGTGAGATCCAGTCTCTCTTCAGTGAGATCCAGTCTCTCTACACATTGAGATCCAGTCTCTCTACACATTGAGATCCAGTCTCTCTACACAGTGAGATCCAGTCTCTCTACACAGTGAGATCCAGTCTCTCTACACAGTGAGATCCAGTCTCTCTACACAGTGAGATCCAGTCTCTCTACACATTGAGATCCAGTCTCTCTACACAGTGAGATCCAGTCTCTCTACACAGTGAGATCCAGTCCCTCTACACAGTGAGATCCAGTCTCTCTACACAGTGAGATCCAGTCTCTCTACACAGTGAGAACCAGTCTCTACACAGTGAGATCCAGTCTCCCTACACAGTGAGATCCAGTCTCTACACAGTGAGATCCAGTCTCTCTACACAGTGAGATCCAGTCTCTCTACACAGTGAGATCAAGTCTCTCTACACAGTGAGATTCAGTCCCTCTACACAGTGCGATCCAGTCTCCCTACACAGTGCGATCCAGTCTCCCTACACAGTGAGATCCAGTCTCTCTTCAGTGAGACCCAGTCTCCCTACACAGTGAGATCCAGTCTCTCTACACAGTGAGATCCAGTCTCTCTACACAGTGAGATCCAGTCTCTCTACACAGTGAGATCCAGTCTCTCTACACAGAGAGATCCAGTCTCTCTACACAGTGAGATCCAGTCTCTCTACACAGTGAGATCCAGTCTCTCTACACAGTGAGATCCAGTCTCTCTACACAGTGAGATCCAGTCTCTCTACACAATGAGATCCAGTCTCTCTACACAGTGAGATCCAGTCTCTCTACACAGTGAGATCCAGTCTCTCTACACAGTGAGATCCAGTCTCTCTACACAGTGAGAACCAGTCTCTCTACACAGTGAGATCCAGTCTCTCTACACAGTGAGAACCAGTCTCTCTACACAGTGAGATCCAGTCTCTCTACACAGTGAGATCCAGTCTCTCTACACAGTGAGATCCAGTCTCTCTACACAGTGAGATCCAGTCTCTCTACACAGTGAGATCCAGTCTCTCTACACAGTGAGATCCAGTCTCTCTACACAGTGAGATCCAGTCTCTCTACACAGTGAGATCCAGTCTCCCTACACAGTGAGATCCAGTCTCCCTACACAGTGAGATCCAGTCTCTCTACACAGTGAGATCCAGTCTTTCTTCAGTGAGATCCAGTCTCTCTTCAGTGAGATCCAGTCTCTCTTCAGTGAGATCCAGTCTCTCTACACATTGAGATCCAGTCACTCTACACATTGAGATCCAGTCTCTCTACACAGTGAGATCCAGTCTCTCTACACAGTGAGATCCAGTCTCTCTACACAGTGAGATCCAGTCTCTCTACACATTGAGATCCAGTCTCTCTACACATTGAGATCCAGTCTCTCTACACAGTGAGATCCAGTCTCTCTACACAATGAGATCCAGTCTCTCTACACAGTGAGATCCAGTCTCTCTACACAGTGAGAACCAGTCTCTCTACACAGTGAGAACCAGTCTCTACACAGTGAGATCCAGTCTCCCTACACAGTGAGATCCAGTCTCTACACAGTGAGATCCGGTCTCTCTACACAGTGAGATCCAGTCTCTCTACACAGTGAGATCAAGTCTCTCTACACAGTGAGATCCAGTCCCTCTACACAGTGCGATCCAGTCTCCCTACACAGTGCGATCCAGTCTCCCTACACAGTGAGATACAGTCTCTCTTCAGTGAGACCCAGTCTCCCTACACAGTGAGATCCAGTCTCTCTACACAGTGAGATCCAGTCTCTCTACACAGTGAGATCCAGTCTCTCTACGCTGTGAGATCCAGTCTCTCCACACAGTGAGATCCAGTCTCTCTACACAGTGAGATCCAGTCTCTCTACACAGTGAGATCCAGTCTCTCTACACAATGAGATCCAGTCTCTCTACACAGTGAGATTCAGTCTCTCTACACAGTGCGATCCAGTCTCTCTACATAGTGAGATCCAGTCTCTCTACACAGTGAGATCCAGTCTCTCTACACAGTGAGATCCAGTCTCTCTACACAGTGAGATGGAGTCTCTCTACAGTGAGAACCAGTCTCTACACAGTGAGATCCAGTCTCCCTACACAGTGAGATCCAGTCTCCCTACACAGTGAGATCCAGTCTCCCTACACAGTGAGATCCAGTCTCCCTACACAGTGAGATCCAGTCTCTCTTCAGTGAGATCCAGCCTCTCTTCAGTGAGATCCAGTCTCTCTTCAGTGAGATCCAGTCTCTCTTCAGTGAGATCCAGTCTCTCTACACAGTGAGATCCAGCCTCTCTACACAGTGAGATCCAGCCTCTCTACACAGTGAGATCCAGTCTCTCTACACAGTGAGAACCAGTCTCTCTACACAGTGAGAACCAGTCTCTCTACACAGTGAGAACCAGTCTCTCTACACAGTGAGAACCAGTCTCTCTACACAGTGAGAACCAGTCTCTCTTCGAGACAGGATCTACTCCCATTTTGAAGCAAATGGACGTATTAGTGAGAGGCAGCACGGTTTTGTGAAGGGGAGGTCGTGTCTCACTAACTTGATAGAGTTTTTCGAGGAGGTCACTAAGATGATTGATGCAGGTAGGGCAGTAGATGTTGTCTATATGGACTTCAGTAAGGCCTTTGACAAGGTCCCTCATGGTAGACTAGTACAAAAGGTGAAGTCACACGGGATCAGGGGTGAACTGGCAAGGTGGATACAGAACTGGCTGGGCCATAGAAGGCAGAGGGTAGCAATGGAGGGATGCTTTTCTAATTGGAGGGCTGTGACCAGTGGTGTTCCACAGGGATCAGTGCTGGGACCTTTGCTCTTTGTAGTATATATAAATGATTTGGAGGAAAATGTAACTGGTCTGATTAGTAAGTTTGCAGACGACACAAAGGTTGGTGGAATTGCGGATAGCGATGAGGACTGTCTGAGGATACAGCAGGATTTAGATTGTCTGGAGACTTGGGCG
Source organism: Scyliorhinus torazame (assembly GCF_047496885.1). NCBI lineage: Eukaryota > Metazoa > Chordata > Chondrichthyes > Carcharhiniformes > Scyliorhinidae > Scyliorhinus > Scyliorhinus torazame. Next base: position 134,508 of record NW_027307970.1, read on the forward strand.
GAGAGATGGCAGATGGAGTTTAACCTGGACAAATGTGAGGTAATGCATTTTGGAAGGGCTAATGCAGGTAGGGAATATACAGTGAATGGTAGAACCCTCAAGAGTATTGAAAGTCAAAGAGATCTGGGAGTACAGGTCCACAGATCACTGAAAGGGGCTACACAGGTGGAGAAGGTAGTCAAGAAGGCATACGGCATGCTTGCCTTCATTGGCCGGGGCATTGAGTATAAGAATTGGCAAGTCATGTTGCAGCTGTATAGAACCTTAGTTAGGCCACACTTGGAGTATAGTGTTCAATTCTGGTCGCCACACTATCAGAAGGATGTGGAGGCTTTAGAGAGGGTGCAGAAGAGATTTACCAGAATGTTGCCTGGTATGGAGGGCATTAGCTATGAGGAGCGATTGAATAAACTCGGTTTGTTCTCACTGGAACGAAGGAGGTTGAGGGGCGACCTGATAGAGGTATACAAAATTATGAGGGGCATAGACAGAGTGGATAGTCAGAGGCTTTTCCCCAGGGTAGAGGGGTCAATTACTAGGGGGCATAGGTTTAAGGTGAGAGGGGCAAAGTTTAGAGTAGATGTACGAGGCAAGTTTTTTACGCAGAGGGTAGTGGGTGCCTGGAACTCACTACCGGAGGAGGTAGTGGAAGCAGGGACGATAGGGACATTTAAGGGGCATCTTGACAAATATATGAATAGGATGGGAATAGAGGGATACGGACCCAGGAAGTGTAGAAGATTGTAGTTTAGTCGGGCAGTATGGACGGCACGGGCTTGGAGGGCCGAAGGGCCTGTTCCTGTGCTGTACATTTCTTTGTTCTTTGTTCTACACAGTGAGATCCAGTCTCTCTACACAGTGAGATCCAGTCTCTCTACACAGTGAGATCCAGCCTCTCTACACAGTGAGATCCAGTCTCTCTACACAGTGAGAACCAGTCTCTCTACACAGTGAGAACCAGTCTCTCTTCAGTGAGACCCAGTCTCCCTACACAGTGAGATCCAGTCTCTCTACACAGTGAGATCCAGTCTCTACAGAGTGAGATCCAGTCTCTCTACACAGTGAGATCCAGTCTCTCTACACAGTGAGATCCAGTCTCTCTACACAGTGAGATCCAGTCTCTCTACACAGTGAGATCCAGTCTCTCTACACAGTGAGATTCAGTCTCTCTACACAGTGCGATCCAGTCTCTCTACATAGTGAGATCCAGTCTCTCTACACAGTGAGATCCAGTCTCTCTACACAGTGAGATCCAGTCTCTCTACACAGTGAGATGGAGTCTCTCTACAGTGAGAACCAGTCTCTACACAGTGAGATCCAGTCTCCCTACACAGTGCGATCCAGTCTCCCTACACAGTGAGATCCAGTCTCCCTACACAGTGAGATCCAGTCTCTCTTCAGTGAGATCCAGCCTCTCTTCAGTGAGATCCAGTCTCTCTTCAGTGAGATCCAGTCTCTCTACACAGTGAGATCCAGCCTCTCTACACAGTGAGATCCAGCCTCTCTACACAGTGAGATCCAGTCTCTCTACACAGTGAGAACCAGTCTCTCTACACAGTGAGAACCAGTCTCTCTACACAGTGAGATCCAGTCTCTCTACACAGTGAGATCCAGTCTCTCTTCAGTGAGACCCAGTCTCCCTACACAGTGAGATCCAGTCTCCCTACACAGTGAGATCCAGTCTCTCTACACAGTGAGATCCAGTCTCTCTACACAGTGAGATCCAGTCTCTCTACACAGTGAGATCCAGTCTCTCTACACAGCGAGAACCAGTCTCTCTACACAGTGAGATCCAGTCTCTCTACACAGTGAGAACCAGTCTCTCTACACAGTGAGATCCAGTCTCTCTACACAGTGAGATCCAGTCTCTCTACACAGTGAGATCCAGTCTCTCCACACAGTGAGATCCAGTCTCTCTACACAGTGAGATCCAGTCTCTCTACACAGTGAGATCCAGTCTCTCTACACAGTGAGATCCAGTCTCCCTACACAGTGAGATCCAGTCTCCCTACACAGTGAGATCCAGTCTCTCTACACAGTGAGATCCAGTCTTTCTTCAGTGAGATCCAGTCTCTCTTCAGTGAGATCCAGTCTCTCTTCAGTGAGATCCAGTCTCTCTACACATTGAGATCCAGTCTCTCTACACATTGAGATCTAGTCTCTCTACACAGTGAGATCCAGTCTCTCTACACAGTGAGATCCAGTCTCTCTACACATTGAGATCCAGTCTCTCTACACATTGAGATCCAGTCTCTCTACACATTGAGATCCAGTCTCTCTACACAGTGAGATCCAGTCCCTCTACACAGTGAGATCCAGTCTCTCTACACAGTGAGATCCAGTCTCTCTACACAGTGAGAACCAGTCTCTCTACACAGTGAGAACCAGTCTCTACACAGTGAGATCCAGTCTCCCTACACAGTGAGATCCAGTCTCTACACAGTGAGATCCAGTCTCTCTACACAGTGAGATCCAGTCTCTCTACACAGTGAGATCAAGTCTCTCTACACAGTGAGATCCAGTCCCTCTACACAGTGCGATCCAGTCTCCCTACACAGTGCGATCCAGTCTCCCTACACAGTGAGATCCAGTCTCTCTTCAGTGAGACCCAGTCTCCCTACACAGTGAGATCCAGTCTCTCTACACAGTGAGATCCAGTCTCTCTACACAGTGAGATCCAGTCTCTCTACACAGTGAGATCCAGTCTCTCTACACAGTGAGATCCAGTCTCTCTACACAGTGAGATCCAGTCTCTCTACACAGTGAGATCCAGTCTCTCTACACAGTGAGATCCAGTCTCTCTACACAATGAGATCCAGTCTCTCTACACAGTGAGATCCAGTCTCTCTACACAGTGAGATCCAGTCTCTCTACACAGTGAGATCCAGTCTCTCTACACAGCGAGAACCAGTCTCTCTACACAGTGAGATCCAGTCTCTCTACACAGTGAGAACCAGTCTCTCTACACAGTGAGATCCAGTCTCTCTACACAGTGAGATCCAGTCTCTCTACACAGTGAGATCCAGTCTCTCTACACAGTGAGATCCAGTCTCTCTACACAGGGAGATCCAGTCTCTCTACACAGTGAGATCCAGTCTCTCTACACAGTGAGATCCAGTCTCCCTACACAGTGAGATCCAGTCTCCCTACACAGTGAGATCCAGTCTCTCTACACAGTGAGATCCAGTCTTTCTTCAGTGAGATCCAGTCTCTCTTCAGTGAGATCCAGTCTCTCTTCAGTGAGATCCAGTCTCTCTACACATTGAGATCCAGTCACTCTACACATTGATATCCAGTCTCTCTACACAGTGAGATCCAGTCTCTCTACACAGTGAGATCCAGTCTCTCTACACAGTGAGATCCAGTCTCTCTACACATTGAGATCCAGTCTCTCTACACATTGAGATCCAGTCTCTCTACACAGTGAGATCCAGTCTCTCTACACAGTGAGATCCAGTCTCTCTACACAGTGAGATCCAGTCTCTCTACACAGTGAGAACCAGTCTCTCTACACAGTGAGAACCAGTCTCTACACAGTGAGATCCAGTCTCCCTACACAGTGAGATCCAGTCTCTACACAGTGAGATCCGGTCTCTCTACACAGTGAGATCCAGTCTCTCTACACAGTGAGATCAAGTCTCTCTACACAGTGAGATCCAGTCCCTCTACACAGTGCGATCCAGTCTCCCTACACAGTGCGATCCAGTCTCCCTACACAGTGAGATCCAGTCTCTCTTCAGTGAGACCCAGTCTCCCTACACAGTGAGATCCAGTCTCTCTACACAGTGAGATCCAGTCTCTCTGCACAGTGAGATCCAGTCTCTCTACGCTGTGAGATCCAGTCTCTCCACACAGTGAGATCCAGTCTCTCTACACAGTGAGATCCAGTCTCTCTACACAGTGAGATCCAGTCTCTCTACACAATGAGATCCAGTCTCTCTACACAGTGAGATTCAGTCTCTCTACACAGTGCGATCCAGTCTCTCTACATAGTGAGATCCAGTCTCTCTACACAGTGAGATCCAGTCTCTCTACACAGTGAGATCCAGTCTCTCTACACAGTGAGATGGAGTCTCTCTACAGTGAGAACCAGTCTCTACACAGTGAGATCCAGTCTCCCTACACAGTGAGATCCAGTCTCCCTACACAGTGAGATCCAGTCTCCCTACACAGTGAGATCCAGTCTCCCTACACAGTGAGATCCAGTCTCTCTTCAGTGAGATCCAGCCTCTCTTCAGTGAGATCCAGTCTCTCTTCAGTGAGATCCAGTCTCTCTTCAGTGAGATCCAGTCTCTCTACACAGTGAGATCCAGCCTCTCTACACAGTGAGATCCAGCCTCTCTACACAGTGAGATCCAGTCTCTCTACACAGTGAGAACCAGTCTCTCTACACAGTGAGAACCAGTCTCTCTACACAGTGAGAACCAGTCTCTCTACACAGTGAGAACCAGTCTCTCTACACAGTGAGATCCAGTCTCTCTACACAGTGAGATCCAGTCTCTCTTCAGTGAGACCCAGTCTCCCTACACAGTGAGATCCAGTCTCCCTACACAGTGAGATCCAGTCTCTCTACACAGTGAGATCCAGTCTCTCTACACAGTGAGATCCAGTCTCTCTACACAGTGAGATCCAGTCTCTCTACACAGTGAGATCCAGTCTCTCTACACAGCGAGAACCAGTCTCTACACAGTGAGATCCAGTCTCTCTACACAGTGAGAACCAGTCTCTCTACACAGTGAGATCCAGTCTCTCTACACAGTGAGATCCAGTCTCTCTACATAATGAGATCCAGTCTCTCTACACAGTGAGATCCAGTCTCTCTACACAGTGAGATCCAGTCTCTCTACACAGTGAGATCCAGTCTCTCTACACAGTGAAATGGAGTCTCTCTACAGTGAGAACCAGTCTCTACACAGTGAGATCCAGTCTCCCTACACAGTGAGATCCAGTCTCCCTACACAGTGAGATCCAGTCTCCCTACACAGTGAGATCCAGTCTCTCTTCAGTGAGATCCAGCCTCTCTTCAGTGAGATCCAGTCTCTCTTCAGTGAGATCCAGTCTCTCTACACAGTGAGATCCAGCCTCTCTACACAGTGAGATCCAGCCTCTCTACACAGTGAGATCCAGTCTCTCTACACAGTGAGAACCAGTCTCTCTACACAGTGAGAACCAGTCTCTCTACACAGTGAGAACTAGTCTCTCTAAAAAGTGAGATCCAGTCTCTCTACACAGTGAGATCCAGTCTCTCTTCAGTGAGACCCAGTCTCCCTACACAGTGAGATCCAGTCTCCCTACACAGTGAGATCCAGTCTCTCTACACAGTGAGATCCAGTCTCTCTACACAGTGAGATCCAGTCTCTCTACACAGTGAGATCCAGTCTCTCTACACAGCGAGAACCAGTCTCTCTACACAGTGAGATCCAGTCTCTCTACACAGTGAGAACCAGTCTCTCTACACAGTGAGATCCAGTCTCTCTACACAGTGAGATCCAGTCTCTCTACACAGTGAGATCCAGTCTCTCTACACAGTGAGATCCAGTCTCTCTACACAGTGAGATCCAGTCTCTCTACACAGTGAGATCCAGTCTCTCTACACAGTGAGATCCAGTCTCCCTACACAGTGAGATCCAGTCTCCCTACACAGTGAGATCCAGTCTCTCTACACAGTGAGATCCAGTCTTTCTTCAGTGAGATCCAGTCTTTCTTCAGTGAGATCCAGTCTCTCTTCAGTGAGATCCAGTCTCTCTTCAGTGAGATCCAGTCTCTCTACACATTGAGATCCAGTCTCTCTACACATTGAGATCCAGTCTCTCTACACAGTGAGATCCAGTCTCTCTACACAGTGAGATCCAGTCTCTCTACACAGTGAGATCCAGTCTCTCTACACATTGAGATCCAGTCTCTCTACACATTGAGATCCAGTCTCTCTACACAGTGAGATCCAGTCCCTCTACACAGTGAGATCCAGTCTCTCTACACAGTGAGATCCAGTCTCTCTACACAGTGATAACCAGTCTCTCTACACAGTGAGAACCAGTCTCTACACAGTGAGATCCAGTCTCCCTACACAGTGAGATCCAGTCTCTACACAGTGAGATCCAGTCTCTCTACACAGTGAGATCCAGTCTCTCTACACAGTAAGATCAAGTCTCTCTACACAGTGAGATCCAGTCCCTCTACACAGTGCGATCCAGTCTCCCTACACAGTGCGATCCAGTCTCCCTACACAGTGAGATCCAGTCTCTCTTCAGTGAGACCCAGTCTCCCTACACAGTGAGATCCAGTCTCCCTACACAGTGAGATCCAGTCTCTCTACACAGTGCGATCCAGTCTCTCTACACAGTGAGATCCAGTCTCTCTACACAGTGAGATCCAGTCTCTCTTCAGTGAGTTCCAGTCTCTCTTCAGTGAGATCCAGTCTCTCTACACATTGAGATCCAGTCTCTCTACACATTGAGATCCAGTCTCTCTACACAGTGAGATCCAGTCTCTCTACACAGTGAGATCCAGTCTCTCTACACAGTGAGATCCAGTCTCTCTACACATTGAGATCCAGTCTCTCTACACATTGAGATCCAGTCTCTCTACACAGTGAGATCCAGTCCCTCTACACAGTGAGATCCAGTCTCTCTACACAGTGAGATCCAGTCTCTCTACACAGTGAGAACCAGTCTCTCTACACAGTGAGAACCAGTCTCTACACAGTGAGATCCAGTCTCCCTACACAGTGAGATCCAGTCTCTACACAGTGAGATCCAGCCTCTCTACACAGTGAGATCCAGTCTCTCTACACAGTGAGATCAAGTCCCTCTACACAGTGCGATCCAGTCTCCCTACACAGTGCGATCCAGCCTCCCTACACAGTGCGATCCAGTCTCCCTACACAGTGAGATCCAGTCTCTCTACACAGTGAGACCCAGTCTCCCTACACAGTGAGATCCAGTCTCTCTACACAGTGAGATCCAGTCTCTCTACACAGTGAGATCCAGTCTCTCTACACAGTGAGATCCAGTCTCTCTACACAGTGAGATCCAGTCTCTCTACACAGTGAGATCCAGTCTCTCTACACAGTGAGATCCAGTCTCTCTACACAATGAGATCCAGTCTCTCTACACAGTGAGATCCAGTCTCTCTACACAGTGAGATCCAGTCTCTCTACACAGTGAGATCCAGTCTCTCTACACAGCGAGAACCAGTCTCTCTACACAGTGAGATCCAGTCTCTCTACACAGTGAGAACCAGTCTCTCTACACAGTGAGATCCAGTCTCTCTACACAGTGAGATCCAGTCTCTCTACACAGTGAGATCCAGTCTCTCTACACAGTGAGATCCAGTCTCTCTACACAGTGAGATCCAGTCTCTCTACACAGTGAGATCCAGTCTCTCTACACAGTGAGATCCAGTCTCCCTACACAGTGAGATCCAGTCTCCCTACACAGTGAGATCCAGTCTCTCTACACAGTGAGATCCAGTCTTTCTTCAGTGAGATCCAGTCTCTCTTCAGTGAGATCCAGTCTCTCTTCAGTGAGATCCAGTCTCTCTACACAGTGAGATCCAGTCTCTCTTCAGTGAGATCCAGCCTCTCTTCAGTGAGATCCAGTCTCTCTTCAGTGAGATCCAGTCTCTCTACACAGTGAGATCCAGCCTCTCTACACAGTGAGATCCAGCCTCTCTACACAGTGAGATCCAGCCTCTCTACACAGTGAGATCCAGTCTCTCTACACATTGAGAACCAGTCTCTCTACACAGTGAGAACCAGTCTCTCTACACAGTGAGAACCAGTCTCTCTACACAGTGAGATCCAGTCTCTCTACACAGTGAGATCCAGTCTCTCTTCAGTGAGACCCAGTCTCCCTACACAGTGAGATCCAGTCTCCCTACACAGTGAGATCCAGTCTCTCTACACAGTGAGATCCAGTCTCTCTACACAGTGAGATCCAGTCTCTCTACACAGTGAGATCCAGTCTCTCTACACAGCGAGAACCAGTCTCTCTACACAGTGAGATCCAGTCTCTCTACACAGTGAGAACCAGTCTCTCTACACAGTGAGATCCAGTCTCTCTACACAGTGAGATCCAGTCTCTCTACACAGTGAGATCCAGTCTCTCTACACAGTGAGATCCAGTCTCTCTACACAGTGAGATCCAGTCTCTCTACACAGTGAGATCCAGTCTCTCTACACAGTGAGATCCAGTCTCCCTACACAGTGAGATCCAGTCTCCCTACACAGTGAGATCCAGTCTCTCTACACAGTGAGATCCAGTCTTTCTTCAGTGAGATCCAGTCTCTCTTCAGTGAGATCCAGTCTCTCTTCAGTGAGATCCAGTCTCTCTACACATTGAGATCCAGTCTCTCTACACATTGAGATCCAGTCTCTCTACACAGTGAGATCCAGTCTCTCTACACAGTGAGATCCAGTCTCTCTACACAGTGAGATCCAGTCTCTCTACACATTGAGATCCAGTCTCTCTACACATTGAGATCCAGTCTCTCTACACAGTGAGATCCAGTCCCTCTACACAGTGAGATCCAGTCTCTCTACACAGTGAGATCCAGTCTCTCTACACAGTGAGAACCAGTCTCTCTACACAGTGAGAACCAGTCTCTACACAGTGAGATCCAGTCTCCCTACACAGTGAGATCCAGTCTCTACACAGTGAGATCCAGTCTCTCTACACAGTGAGATCCAGTCTCTCTACACAGTGAGATCAAGTCTCTCTACACAGTGAGATCCAGTCCCTCTACACAGTGCGATCCAGTCTCCCTACACAGTGCGATCCAGTCTCCCTACACAGTGAGATCCAGTCTCTCTTCAGTGAGACCCAGTCTCCCTACACAGTGAGATCCAGTCTCTCTACACAGTGAGATCCAGTCTCTCTACACAGTGAGATCCAGTCTCTCTACACAGTGAGATCCAGTCTCTCTACACAGTGAGATCCAGTCTCTCTACACAGTGAGATCCAGTCTCTCTACACAGTGAGATCCAGTCTCTCTACACAGTGAGATCCAGTCTCTCTACACAATGAGATCCAGTCTCTCTACACAGTGAGATCCAGTCTCTCTACACAGTGAGATCCAGTCTCTCTACACAGTGAGATCCAGTCTCTCTACACAGCGAGAACCAGTCTCTCTACACAGTGAGATCCAGTCTCTCTACACAGTGAGAACCAGTCTCTCTACACAGTGAGATCCAGTCTCTCTACCCAGTGAGATCCAGTCTCTCTACACAGTGAGATCCAGTCTCTCTACACAGTGAGATCCAGTCTCTCTACACAGTGAGATCCAGTCTCTCTACACAGTGAGATCCAGTCTCTCTACACAGTGAGATCCAGTCTCCCTACACAGTGAGATCCAGTCTCCCTACACAGTGAGATCCAGTCTCTCTACACAGTGAGATCCAGTCTTTCTTCAGTGAGATCCAGTCTCTCTTCAGTGAGATCCAGTCTCTCTTCAGTGAGATCCAGTCTCTCTACACATTGAGATCCAGTCACTCTACACATTGAGATCCAGTCTCTCTACACAGTGAGATCCAGTCTCTCTACACAGTGAGATCCAGTCTCTCTACACAGTGAGATCCAGTCTCTCTACACATTGAGATCCAGTCTCTCTACACATTGAGATCCAGTCTCTCTACACAGTGAGATCCAGTCTCTCTACACAGTGAGATCCAGTCTCTCTACACAGTGAGATCCAGTCTCTCTACACAGTGAGAACCAGTCTCTCTACACAGTGAGAACCAATCTCTACACAGTGAGATCCAGTCTCCCTACACAGTGAGATCCAGTCTCTACACAGTGAGATCCGGTCTCTCTACACAGTGAGATCCAGTCTCTCTACACAGTGAGATCAAGTCTCTCTACACAGTGAGATCCAGTCCCTCTACACAGTGCGATCCAGTCTCCCTACACAGTGCGATCCAGTCTCCCTACACAGTGAGATCCAGTCTCTCTTCAGTGAGACCCAGTCTCCCTACACAGTGAGATCCAGTCTCTCTACACAGTGAGATCCAGTCTCTCTACACAGTGAGATCCAGTCTCTCTACGCAGTGAGATCCAGTCTCTCCACACAGTGAGATCCAGTCTCTCCACACAGTGAGATCCAGTCTCTCTACACAATGAGATCCAGTCTCTCTACACAGTGAGATTCAGTCTCTCTACACAGTGCGATCCAGTCTCTCTACATAGTGAGATCCAGTCTCTCTACACAGTGAGATCCAGTCTCTCTACACAGTGAGATCCAGTCTCTCTACACAGTGAGATGGAGTCTCTCTACAGTGAGAACCAGTCTCTACACAGTGAGATCCAGTCTCCCTACACAGTGAGATCCAGTCTCCCTACACAGTGAGATCCAGTCTCCCTACACAGTGAGATCCAGTCTCCCTACACAGTGAGATCCAGTCTCTCTTCAGTGAGATCCAGCCTCTCTTCAGTGAGATCCAGTCTCTCTTCAGTGAGATCCAGTCTCTCTTCAGTGAGATCCAGTCTCTCTACACAGTGAGATCGAGCCTCTCTACACAGTGAGATCCAGCCTGTCTACACAGTGAGATCCAGTCTCTCTACACAGCGAGAACCAGTCTCTCGACACAGTGAGATCCAGTCTCTCGACACAGTGAGATCCAGTCTCTCGACACAGTGAGATCCAGTCTCTCGACACAGTGAGATCCAGTCTCTCGACACAGTGAGATCCAGTCTCTCGACACAGTGAGATCCAGTCTCTCGACACAGTGAGATCCAGTCTCTCTACACAGTGAGATCCAGTCTCTCTACACAGTGAGATCCAGTCTCTCTACACAGTGAGATCCAGTCTCTCTACACAGTGAGAACCAGTCTCTCTACACAGTGAGATCCAGTCTCTCTACACAGTGAGATCCAGTCTCTCTTCACAGTGAGATCCAGTCTCTCTACACAGTGAGAACCAGTCTCTCTACACAGTGAGAACCAGTCTCTCTACACAGTGAGATCCAGTCTCTCTACACAGTGAGAACCAGTCTCTCTACACAGTGAGATCCAGTCTCTCTACACAGTGAGATCCAGTCTCTCTACACAGTGAGATCCAGTCTCTCTACACAGTGAGATCCAGTCTCTCTACACAGTGAGAACCAGTCTCCCTACACAGTGAGAACCAGTCTCTACACAGTGAGATCCAGTCTCCCTACACAGTGAGATCCAGTCTCTCTTCAGTGAGACCCAGTCTCCCTACACAGTGAGATCCAGTCTCTCTACACAGTGAGATCCAGTCTCTCTACACAGTGAGATCCAGTCTCTCTACACAGTGAGATCCAGTCTCTACACAGTGAGATCCAGTCTCTCTACACAGTGAGATCCAGTCTCTCTACACAGTGAGATCCAGTCTCTCTACACAGTGAGATCCAGTCTCTCTACACAGTGAGATCCAGTCTCTCTACACAGTGAGATCCAGTCTCTCTACACAGTGAGATCCAGTCTCTCTACACAGTGAGATCCAGTCTCTCTACACAGTGAGATCCAGTCTCTCCACACAGTGAGATCCAGTCTCTCCACACAGTGAGATCCAGTCTCTCTACACAGTGAGATCCAGTCTCTCTACGCAGTGAGATCCAGTCTCTCTACGCAGTGAGATCCAGTCTCTCTACACAGTGAGATCCAGTCTCTCTGCACAGTGAGATCCAGTCTCTCTGCACAGTGAGATCCAGTCTCTCTGCACAGTGAGATCCAGTCTCTCTGCACAGTGAGGTCCAGTCTCTCTGCACAGTGAGATCCAGTCTCTCTGCACAGTGAGATCCAGTCTCTCTGCACAGTGAGATCCAGTCTCTCTGCACAGTGAGATCCAGTCTCTCTACACAGTGAGATCCAGTCTCTCTACAGTGAGATCCAGTCTCTCTACACAGTGAGATCCAGTCTCTCTACACATTGAGATCCAGTCTCTCTACACAGTGAGATCCAGTCTCTCTACGCAGCGAGATCCAGTCTCTCTACGCAGCGAGAACCAGTCTCTCTACGCAGCGAGAACCAGTCTCTCTACACAGTGAGATCCAGTCTCTCTACACAGTGAGATCCAGTCTCTCTACACAGTGAGATCCAGTCTCTCTACACAGCGAGAACCAGTCTCTCTACACAGCGAGATCCAGTCTCTCTACACAGAGAGATCCAGTCTCTCTACACAGTGAGATCCAGTCTCTCTACACAGTGAGATCCAGTCTCTCTACACAGTGAGATCCAGTCTCTCTACACAGCGAGAACCAGTCTCTCTACACAGCGAGAACCAGTCTCCCTACACAGTGAGATCCAGTCTCCCTACACAGTGAGATCCAGTCTCTCTACACAGCGAGAACCAGTCTCCCTACACAGTGAGATCCAGTCTCCCTACACAGTGAGATCCAGTCTCCCTACACGGTGAGATCCAGTCTCCCTACACGGCGAGACCCAGTCTACCGACACGGCGAGAACAAGTCTCTCTACACGGTGAGATCCAGTCTCTCTACACAGTGAGATCCAGTCTCTCTACACAGTGAGATCCAGTCTCTCTACACAGTGAGATCCAGTCTCTCTACACAGTGAGATCCAGTCTCTCTACACAGTGAGATCCAGTCTCTCTGCACAGTGAGATCCAGTCTCTCTGCACAGTGAGATCCAGTCTCTCTGCACAGTGAGATCCAGTCTCTCTACACAGTGAGATCCAGTCTCTCTACAGTGAGATCCAGTCTCTCTACACAGTGAGATCCAGTCTCTCTACACATTGAGATCCAGTCTCTCTACACAGTGAGATCCAGTCTCTCTACGCAGCGAGATCCAGTCTCTCTACGCAGCGAGAACCAGTCTCTCTACGCAGCGAGAACCAGTCTCTCTACACAGTGAGATCCAGTCTCTCTACACAGTGAGATCCAGTCTCTCTACACAGTGAGATCCAGTCTCTCTACACAGCGAGAACCAGTCTCTCTACACAGCGAGATCCAGTCTCTCTACACAGAGAGATCCAGTCTCTCTACACAGTGAGATCCAGTCTCTCTACACAGTGAGATCCAGTCTCTCTACACAGTGAGATCCAGTCTCTCTACACAGTGAGATCCAGTCTCTCTACACAGCGAGAACCAGTCTCTCTACACAGCGAGAACCAGTCTCCCTACACAGTGAGATCCAGTCTCCCTACACAGTGAGATCCAGTCTCTCTACACAGCGAGAACCAGTCTCTCTACACAGCGAGATCCAGTCTCCCTACACAGTGAGATCCAGTCTCCCTACACAGTGAGATCCAGTCTCCCTACACAGTGAGATCCAGTCTCCCTACACGGTGAGATCCAGTCTCCCTACACGGCGAGACCCAGTCTACCGACACGGCGAGAACAAGTCTCTCTACACGGTGAGATCCAGTCTCTCTACACAGTGAGATCCAGTCTCTCTACACAGTGAGATCCAGTCTCTCTACGCACACATTCAGACACCCAGCCCCGCAGCCCCAGACAAGACAGGTTGCTGCAAGATCAGCATTTTTCGTCCAGCTCAGTGATTCAGTCAGCAATCGGAATAGGAAACAGCGAACTCATTAATTCGAGTGATTCACTTTCCATCTCTCGCTGGGGTACGGGTTCCACACACACTGACTGTCACTGGGGTACGGGTTCCACACACACTGGCTCTCACTGAGGTACGGGTCCCACACACACTGACTCTCACTGGGGTACGGGTCCCACACACACTGACCCACTGGGGTACGGGTCCCCCACACACTGACTCTCACTGGGGTACGGGTTCCACACACACGGACTCTCACTGGGGTACGGGTCCCACACAGACTGACTCTCACTGGGATACCGGTCCCCCACACACTGACACTCACTGGGGTACGGGTCCCACACACATTGACTCTCACTGGGGTACCGGTCCCACACACACTGACTCTCACTGGGGTACGGGTCCCACACACACTGACTCACTGGGGTACAGTTCCACACACACTGACTCTCACTGGGGTACGGGTCCCACACAGACTGACTCTCACTGGGATACCGGTCCCCCACACACTGACACTCACTGGGGTACGGGTCCCACACACATTGACTCTCACTGGGGTATGGGTCCCACACACACTGACTCTCTCTGGGGTACGGGTCCCACACACACTGACTCTCACTGGTGTACAGGTCCCACACACACTGACTCTCACTGGGGTACGGGTCCCACACACACTGACTCTCACTGGGGTACAGTCCCACACACACTGACTCTCACTGGGGTACAGTTCCACACACACTGACTCTCGCTGGGGTACGGGTTCCACACACACTGACTCTCACTGGGGTACGGGTCCCACACACACTGACTCTCACTGGGGTACGGGTTCCACACACACTGACTCTCACTGGGGTACGGGTTCCACACACATTGGCTCTCACTGGGGTACGGGTCCACACACACTGACTCTCACTGGGGTACGGGTCCCACACACACTGACTCTCGCTGGGGTACGGGTTCCACACACACTGACTCTCACTGGGGTACGGGTCCCACACACACTGACTCTCACTGGGGTACGGGTTCCACACACACTGGCTCTCACTGGGGTACAGTTCCACACACACTGACTCTCACTGGGGCACGGGTCCCACACACACTGACTCTCGCTGGGGTACGGGTTCCACACACACCGGCTCTCACTGGGTACGGGTCCCACACACACTGACTCTCACTGGGGTACGGGTCCCACACACACTGACTCTCACTGGGGTACGGGTCCCACACACACTGACTCTCACTGGGGTACGGGTTCCATACACACTGACTCTCACTGGGGTACGGGTCCCACACACACTGACTCTCACTGGGGTACGGGTCCCACACACTGACTCTCACTGGGGTACGGGTCCCACACACACTGACTCTCACTGGGATACGGGTCCCACACACACTGACTCTCACTGGGTTACGGGTCCCACGCACACTGACTCTCACTGGGGTACGGGTCCCACACAGACTGACTCTCACTGGGGTACGGGTCCCACACACACTGACTCTCACTGGGATACGAGTCCCACACACACTGACTCTCACTGGGGTACGGGTCGCACACACACTGACTCTCACTGGGGTACGGGTCCCACACACACTGACTCTCACTGGGGTACGGGTCCCACACACACTGACTCTCAGTGGGGTACGGGTCCCGCACGCACTGACTCTCACTGGGGTACGGATCCCACACACACTGACTCTCACTGGGGTACGGGTCCCACACACACTGACTCTCACTGGGGTACGGGTCCCACACACACTGACTCACTGGGGTACGGGTCCCACACACACTGACTCTCACTGGGGTACGGGTCCCGCACACACACTGACTCTCACTGGGGTACGGGTCCCGCACACACTGACTCTCACTGGTGTACGGGTCCCCCACACACCGACTCTCACTGGGGTACGGGTCCCACACACACTGACTCTCACTGGGGTACGGGTCCCACACACACTGACTCTCGCTGGGGTACGGGTCCCACACACACTGACTCTCACTGGGGTACGGGTCCCACACACACTGACTCTCACTGGGGTACGGGTCCCACACACACTGACTCTCACTGGTGTACGGGTTCCACACACACTGACTCTCACTGGGGTACGGGTTCCACACACACTGACTCTCACTGGGGTACGGGTTCCACACACACTGACTCTCACTGGGGTACGGATCCCACACACACTGACTCTCACTGGGGTACGGGTTCCACACACACTGACTCTCACTGGGGTACGGGTCCCACACACACTCTCTCTCACTGGGGTATGGGTCCCACACACACTGACTCTCACTGGGGTACGGGTTCCACACACACGGACTCTCTCTGGGGTACGGGTCCCACACACACGGACTCTCTCTGGGGTACAGTCCCACACACTGAGGTAGTTGGGGTGAGTGTCTGTACAGGGATTCGGATTGATTAGGGGGGAGGATTTGTTCAGTGACTGGGGGGGGTTTTGTACCGAGGTTGTTTTGTGGTGGGGGGTGAGGTTCTCGTCATTTCCCGGAATGGGAATAGGTTCTGATCGGTGATGATTGCAGGAAAGTCCCTCTGTGTTGACAGCTGTCTGATTCTGTCACTATTCCCGGAATCTGTGGAGGTTCCCGAGTGAAGAGAGCGTCTCCAGTGCTGGGCGGGGCTGAAATATTCACCACCAAAACTAAAACTGGGAATGAAGTCTGGAAACTCCGAAAGAGGGCTGATTATTCACATTGAGTCACGTTTCAACACTGGAGACAGTCCTGAGCAGACAGCGAGAGTTTAGATAGAGATAATAACTGGGCAAGAGGCTGGGGGGGGGGGGGGGAGACACAAACCAGGATCAGTCAGTCTCGGGGCGGGGGGGGGGACACAGATTACAGTCAGTCTCGGGGGGACATACACTGATTACAGTCAGTCTCGGGGATACACACACTGATTACAGTCAGTCTCGGGGATACACACACTGATTACAGTCAGTCTCGGGGATACACACACTGATTACAGCCAGTCTCGGGGATACACACACTGATTACAGCCAGTCTCGGGGATACACACACAGATTACAGTCAGTCTCGGGGATACACACACTGATTACAGCCAGTCTCGGGGATACACACACTGATTACAGCCAGTCTCGGGGATACACACACTAATTACAGTCTGTCTCGGGGACACACACTGATTACAGTCAGTCTCGGGGGATACACACACTGATTACAGTCAGTCTCGGGGACGACACGCTGATTACAGTCTGTCTCGGGGACACACACTGATTACAGTCAGTCTCGGGGATACACGCTGATTACAGTCTGTCTCGGGGACACACACTGATTACAGTCTGTCTTGGGGATTCACACACTGATTACAGTCAGTCTCGGGGATACACGCTGATTACAGTCAGTCTCGGGGATACACACTGATTACAGTCAGTCTCGGGGATACACACACTGATTACAGTC
The DNA here is from genome assembly GCF_047496885.1 of Scyliorhinus torazame. NCBI lineage: Eukaryota > Metazoa > Chordata > Chondrichthyes > Carcharhiniformes > Scyliorhinidae > Scyliorhinus > Scyliorhinus torazame. The sequence goes on from NW_027307970.1 coordinate 151,440, forward strand.
AGTCTCGGGGACACACACTGATTACAGTCAGTCTCGGGACACACACACACTGATTACAGTCAGTCTCGGGGGACACACACACTGATTACAGTCAGTCTCGAGGATACACACACTGATTACAGTCAGTCTCAGGGATACACACATTGATTACAGTCAGTCACGGGGACACACACTGATTACAGTCAGTCTCGGGGTACACACACTGATTACAGTCAGTCTCGAGGATACACGCACTGATTACAGTCCGTCTCGGGGATACACGCACTGATTACAGTCAGTCTCGAGGATACACACACTGATTACAGTCAGTCTCGGGGATACACACACTGATTACAGTCAGTCTCGCGGATACACACACTGATTACAGTCAGTCTCGGGGATACACACACTGATTACAGTCAGTCTCGAGGATACACACACTGATTACAGTCAGTCTCGGGGATACACACACTGATTACAGTCAGTCTCGGGGACACGCTGATTACAGTCAGTCTCGGGGATACACACACTGATTACAGTCAGTCTCGGGGATACACACACTGATTACAGTCAGTCTCGGGGGGCACACTGATTACAGTCAGTCTTGGGGACACACACACTGATTACAGTCAGTCTCGGCGATACACGCACTGATTACAGTCAGCCTCGGGGATACACGCACTGATTACAGTCAGCCTCGGGGACACACACTGATTACAGTCAGTCTCGGGGACACACACTGATTACAGACAGTCTCGGGGACACACACTGATTACAGTCAGTCTCGGCGATTTGCACACTGACTACAGTCAGTCTGGGGGATACACACACTGATTACAGTCAGTCTCGGCGATACACACACTGACTACAGTCAGTCTCGGGGACACACTGATTATAGTCAGTCTCGGGGATACATACACTGATTACAGTCAGTCTCGGGGATACACACACTGATTACAGTCAGTCTCGGGGATACACACTGATTACAGTCAGTCACGGGGACACACACACTGATTACAGTCAGTCTCAGGGAGACACATGATTACAGTCAGTCTCGGGGACACACACTGATTACAGCCAGTCTCGAGGACACACACTGATTACAGCCAGTCTCGAGGACACACACTGATTACAGTCAGTCTCAGGAATACACACACTGATTACAGTCAGTCTCGGGGGTACACATACTGATTACAGTCAGTCTCGGGGATACACACACTGATTACAGTCAGTCTCGGGGGGGGGACACTGATTACAGTCAGTCTCGGGGACACACTCTGATTACAGTCAGTCTCAGGGACACACACTGATTACAGTCAGTCTCGGGGATACACACACTGATTACAGTCAGTCTCGCGGACACACAAACTGATTACAGTCAGTCTCGCGGATACACACACTGATTACAGTCAGTCCCGGGGATACACACACTGATTACAGTCAGTCTCGGGGATACACATACTGATTACAGTCAGTCTGGGGGATACACACACTGATTACAGTCAGTCTCGGGGGGGGACACTGATTACAGTCAGTCTCGGGGACACACACTGATTACAGTCAGTCTCAGGGACACACACTGATTACAGTCAGTCTCGGGGATACACACACTGATTACAGTCAGTCTCGCGGACACAAAAACTGATTACAGTCAGTCTCGCGGATACACACACTGATTACAGTCAGTCTCGGGGATACACACACTGATTACAGTCAGTCTCGAGGATACACACACTGATTACAGTCAGTCTCGAGGATACACACACTGATTACAGTCAGTCTCGGGGATACACACACTGATTACAGTCAGTCTCGGGGACACACACACTGATTACAGTCAGTCTCAGGGAGACTCATGATTACAGTCAGTCTCGGTGATACACACACTGATTACAGTCAGTCTCGGGGATACACACACGGATTATAGTCAGTCTCGGGGATACCCACACTGATTACAGTCAGTCTCGGTGGGGGGGCACACTGATTACAGTCAGTCTCGGGGATACACACACTGATTACAGTCAGTCTCGGGGATACACACTGATTACAGTCAGTCTCGGGGATACACACTGATTACAGACAGTCTAGGGGACACACACACTGATTACAGTCAGTCTCGGGGACACTCATTACAGTCAGTCTCGGGGACACTTATTACAGTCAGTCTCGGGGACACTGATTACAGTCAGTCTCGGGGACACTGATTACAGTCAGTCTCGGGGACACACTGATTACAGTCAGTCTCGGGAATACACACACTGATTACAGTCAGTCTCGGGGATACACACACTGATTACAGTCAGTCTCGGGGACACACACTGATTACAGTCAGTCTCGGGAATACACACACTGATTACAGTCAGTCTCGGGGATACACACAGATTACAGTCAGTCTCGGGGACACACACTGCTTACAGTCAGTCTTGGGGATACACACTGATTGCAGTCAGTCTCGGGGACACACACACTGATTACAGTCAGTCTCGGGAATACACACACTGATTACAGTCAGTCTCGGGGATACACACACTGATTACAGTCAGTCTCGGGGATACACACACTGATTACAGTCAGTCTCGGGGACACACACTGATTACAGCCTGTCTCGGGGGATACACACTGATTACAGTCAGTCTCAGGAATACACATACTGATTACAGTCAGTCTCGGGGATACACACACTGATTACCGTCAGTCTCGGGGGGGCACACTGATTACAGTCAGTCCCGGGGGGGACACTGATTACAGTCAGTCTCGGGGACATACACTGATTACAGTCAGTCTCGGGGATACACACTGATTACAGTCAGTCTCGGGGACACACACACTGATTACAGTCAGTCTCGGGGACACACACACTGATTACAGTCAGTCTCGGGGATACAGACACTGATTACAGTCAGTCACAGGGGGGACACTGATTGCAGTCAGTCCCGGGGACACACACACTGATTACAGTCAGTCTTGGGGATACACACTGATTGCAGTCAGTCTCGGGGACACACACACTGATTACAGTCAGTCTCGGGGGAGACACCCACTGATTACAGGCAGTCTCGGGGACACACACTGATTACAGTCAGTCTCGGGGGATACACACACTGATTAAAGTCAGTCTCGGGGGATACATACACTGATTAAAGTCAGTCTCGAGGATACACACACTGATTACAGTCAGTCTCGGGGATCCACACACTGATTACAGTCAGTCTCGCGGGGGGGTGCACTGATTTCCGTCAGTCTCGGGGACACACACTGATGACAGTCAGTCTCGGGGATACGCACATTGATTACAGTCAGTCTCAGGGATACACACACTGATTACAGTCAGTCTCGGGGATATACTCACTGATTAGAGTCAGTCTCGGGGATACACACACTGATTACAGTCAGTCTCGGGGGATACACACACTGATTACAGTCAGTCTCGGGGATCCACACACTGATTACAGTCAGTCTCGGGGGAGGGGACACACACTGATTACAGTCAGTCTCGGGGGAGGGGACACACACTGATTACAGCCAGTCTCAGGGACACACACTGATTACAGTCAGTCTGGGACACACACACACACACACACTGATTACAGTCAGTCTCGGGGACACACACTGATTTCAGTCAGTCTCTGGGGACGACACACACTGATTACAGCCAGTCTCAGGGACACTCACTGATTACAGTCAGTCTCAGGGATACACACACTGATTACAGTCAGTCTCGGGGATACACACACTGATTACATTCAGTCTCGAGGACACACACATTGATTACAGTCAGTCTCGGGGATACACACACTGATTATAGTCAGTCACGGGGACACGCACACTGATTACAGTCAGTCTCGGGGATACACACACTGATTACAGTCAGTCTCGGGGATACACAAACTGATTACAGTCAGTCTCGAGGACACACACATGGATTACAGTCAGTCTCGGGGATACACACACTGATTACAGTCTGTCTCGCAGATACACACACTGATTACAGTCAGTGTCGGACACACACACACTGATTAGAGTCAGTCTCGGGGACCCACACACTGATTACTGTCAGTCTCGTGGATAAACTCACTGATTGCAGTCAGTCTCGGGGGTTACACACACTGATTACAGTCAGTCTCGGGGGTTACACTCACTGATTACAATCTGTCTCGCAGATACACTCACTGATTACAGTCAGTCTCGAGGACACACACATTGATTACAGTCAGTCTCGTGGAGACACTCACTGATTACAGTCTGTCTCGCAGATACACACACTGATTACGGTAAGTCTCGGGGATACACACACTGATTACAGTCAGTCTCGGGGGAGACACCCACTGATTACAGTCAGTCTCGGGGACACACATTGATTACAGTCAGTCTCGGGGGATGCACAGACTGAAAACAGTCAGTCTCGGGGGATACACACACTGATTAAAGTCAGTCTCGAGGATACACACACTGATTACAGTCAGTCTCGGGGACACACACAAATTACAGTCAGTCTCGGGGATCCACACACTGATTACACTCAGTCTCGGGGGGTACACTGATTACAGTCAGTCTCGGGGACACACACACTGATTACAGTCGGCTTGGGACACACACACACACACACACACACACTGATTACATTCAGTCTCGGGGACACACACTGATTACAGTCAGTCTCTGGGGATGACACACACTGATTACAGTCAGTCTCAGGGAGACACATGATTACAGTCAGTCTCGGGGACACACACTGATTACAGCCAGTCTCAGGGACACTCACTGATTACAGTCAGTCTCGGGGGGTACACTGATTACAGTCAGTCTCGGGGACACACACACTGATTACAGTCAGTTTGGGACACACACACACACACACACACACTGATTACACTCAGTCTCGGGGGGTACACTGATTACAGTCAGTCTCGGGGACACACACACTGATTACAGTCAGTCTGGGACACACACACACACTGATTACAGTCAATCTCGGGGACACACACTGATTTCAGTCAGTCTCTGAGGACGACACACACTGATTACAGCCAGTCTCAGGGACACTCACTGATTACAGTCAGTCTCGGGGACACACACTGATTACAGTCAGTCTTGGGGATAGACACTGATTGCAGTCAGTCTCGGGGACACACACACTGATTACAGTCAGTCTCGGGGGAGACGCCCACTTATTACAGTCAGTCTCGGGGACACACACTGATTACAGTCAGTCTCGGGGGATACACACACTGAAAACAGTCAGTCTCGGGGGATACACACACTGATTAAAGTCAGTCTCGAGGATACACACACTGATTACAGTCCGTCTCGGGGACACACACTGATTACAGTCAGTCTCGGGGATCCACACACTGATTACAGTCAGTCTCGGGGGGGGGCACTGATTTCCGTCAGTCTCGGGGACACATACTGATGACAGTCAGTCTCGGGGATACACACACTGATTACACTCAGTCTCGGGGGTACACTGATTACAGTCAGTCTCGGGGGGACACACACTGATTACAGTCAGTTTGGGACACACACACACACACACACGCACACACACTGATTACAGTCAGTCTCGGGGACACACACTGATTACAGTCAGTCTCTGGGGATGACACACACTGATTACAGCCAGTCTCAGGGACACTCACTGATTACAGTCAGTCTCGGGGATATACACTGACTACAGTCAGTCACGGGGACACACACACTGATTACAGTCAGTCTCAGGGAGACACATGATTACAGTCAGTCTCGGGGACACACACTGATTACAGCCAGTCTCAGGGACACACACTGATTACAGTCAGTCTCAGGAATACACACACTGATTACAGTCAGTCTCGGGGGTACACACACTGATTACAGTCAGTCTCGGGGATACACACTGATTACAGTCTGTCTCTGGGGATGACACACACTGATTACAGCCAGTCTCAGGGACACTCACTGATTACAGTCAGTCTCGGGGGGTACACTGATTACAGTCAGTCTCGGGGACACACACACTGATGACAGTCAGTCTGGGACACACACACACACTGATTACAGTCAGTCTCGGGGACACACACTGATTTCAGTCAGTCTCTGGGGACGACACACACTGATTACAGCCAGTCTCAGGGACACTCACTGATTACAGTCAGTCTCGGGGATACACACACTGATTACAGTCAGTCTCGGGGATACACACACTGATTACAGTCAGTCTCGAGGACACACACATTGATTACAGTCAGTCTCGGGGATACACACACTGATTACAGTCAGTCTCGGGGACACACACACTGATTACAGTCAGTCTCGGGGATACACAAACTGATTACAGTCAGTCTCGAGGACACACACATTGATTACAGTCAGTCTCGGGGATACACACACTGATTACAGTCAGTCTCGGGGATACACACACTGATTACAGTCAGTCTCGTGGATAAACTCCCTGATTACAGTCAGTCTCGGGGACACACACACTGATTACAGTCAGTCTGGGACACACACACACACTGATTACAGTCAGTCTCGGGGACACACACTGATTTCAGTCAGTCTCTGAGGACGACACACACTGATTACAGCCAGTCTCAGGGACACTCACTGATTACAGTCAGTCTCGGGGACACACACTGATTACAGTCAGTCTTGGGGATACACACTGATTGCAGTCAGTCTCGGGGACACACCCACTGATTACAGTCAGTCTCGGGGGAGACGCCCACTGATTACAGTCAGTCTCGGGGACACACACTGATTACAGTCAGTCTCGGGGGATACACACACTGAAAACAGTCAGTCTCGGGGGATACACACACTGATTAAAGTCAGTCTCGAGGATACACACACTGATTACAGTCCTTCTCGGGGACACACACTGATTACAGTCAGTCTCGGGGATCCACACACTGATTACAGTCAGTCTCGGGGGGGGGCACTGATTTCCGTCAGTCTCGGGGACACATACTGATGACAGTCAGTCTCGGGGATACACACACTGATTACACTCAGTCTCGGGGGTACACTGATTACAGTCAGTCTCGGGGGGACACACACTGATTACAGTCAGTTTGGGACACACACACACACACACACGCACACACACTGATTACAGTCAGTCTCGGGGACACACACTGATTACAGTCAGTCTCTGGGGATGACACACACTGATTACAGCCAGTCTCAGGGACACTCACTGATTACAGTCAGTCTCGGGGATATACACTGACTACAGTCAGTCACGGGGACACACATACTGATTACAGTCAGTCTCAGGGAGACACATGATTACAGTCAGTCTCGGGGACACACACTGATTACAGCCAGTCTCGGGGACACACACTGATTACAGTCAGTCTCAGGAATACACACACTGATTACAGTCAGTCTCGGGGGTACACACACTGATTACAGTCAGTCTCGGGGATACACACTGATTACAGTCTGTCTCTGGGGATGACACACACTGATTACAGCCAGTCTCAGGGACACTCACTGATTACAGTCAGTCTCGGGGGGTACACTGATTACAGTCAGTCTCGGGGAAACACACACAGATGACAGTCAGTCTGGGACACACACACACACTGATTACAGTCAGTCTCGGGGACACACACTGATTTCAGTCAGTCTCTGGGGACGACATACACTGATTACAGCCAGTCTCAGGGACACTCACTGATTACAGTCAGTCTCGGGGATACACACACTGATTACAGTCAGTCTCGGGGATACACACACTGATTACAGTCAGTCTCGAGGACACACACATTGATTACAGTCAGTCTCGGGGATACAGACACTGATTACAGTCAGTCTCGGGGACACACACACTGATTACAGTCAGTCTCGGGGATACACAAACTGATTACAGTCAGTCTAGAGGACACACACATTGATTACAGTCAGTCTCGGGGATACACACACTGATTACAGTCAGTCTCGGGGATACACACTCTGATTACAGTCAGTGTCGTGGATAAACTCACTGATTGCAGTCAGTCTCGGGGGTTACACACACTGATTACAGTCAGTCTCGGGGGTTACACTCACTGATTACAGTCTGTCTCGCAGATACACACACTGATTACAGTCAGTCTCAGGGAGACACATGATTACAGCCAGTCTCGGGGACACACACTGATTACAGTCAGTCTCAGGAATACACACACTGATTACAGTCAGTCTCGGGGACACACACAAATTACAGTCAGTCTCGGGGATCCACACACTGATTACACTCAGTCTCGGGGGGTACACTGATTACAGTCAGTCTCGGGGACACACACACTGATTACAGTCGGCTTGGGACACACACACACACACACACACACACTGATTACATTCAGTCTCGGGGACACACACTGATTACAGTCAGTCTCTGGGGATGACACACACTGATTACAGTCAGTCTCAGGGAGACACATGATTACAGTCAGTCTCGGGGACACACACTGATTACAGCCAGTCTCAGGGACACTCACTGATTACAGTCAGTCTCGGGGGGTACACTGATTACAGTCAGTCTCGGGGACACACACACTGATTACAGTCAGTTTGGGACACACACACACACACACACACACTGATTACACTCAGTCTCGGGGGGTACACTGATTACAGTCAGTCTCGGGGACACACACACTGATTACAGTCAGTCTGGGACACACACACACACTGATTACAGTCAATCTCGGGGACACACACTGATTTCAGTCAGTCTCTGAGGACGACACACACTGATTACAGCCAGTCTCAGGGACACTCACTGATTACAGTCAGTCTCGGGGACACACACTGATTACAGTCAGTCTTGGGGATAGACACTGATTGCAGTCAGTCTCGGGGACACACACACTGATTACAGTCAGTCTCGGGGGAGACGCCCACTTATTACAGTCAGTCTCGGGGACACACACTGATTACAGTCAGTCTCGGGGGATACACACACTGAAAACAGTCAGTCTCGGGGGATACACACACTGATTAAAGTCAGTCTCGAGGATACACACACTGATTACAGTCCGTCTCGGGGACACACACTGATTACAGTCAGTCTCGGGGATCCACACACTGATTACAGTCAGTCTCGGGGGGGGGCACTGATTTCCGTCAGTCTCGGGGACACATACTGATGACAGTCAGTCTCGGGGATACACACACTGATTACACTCAGTCTCGGGGGTACACTGATTACAGTCAGTCTCGGGGGGACACACACTGATTACAGTCAGTTTGGGACACACACACACACACACACGCACACACACTGATTACAGTCAGTCTCGGGGACACACACTGATTACAGTCAGTCTCTGGGGATGACACACACTGATTACAGCCAGTCTCAGGGACACTCACTGATTACAGTCAGTCTCGGGGATATACACTGACTACAGTCAGTCACGGGGACACACACACTGATTACAGTCAGTCTCAGGGAGACACATGATTACAGTCAGTCTCGGGGACACACACTGATTACAGCCAGTCTCAGGGACACACACTGATTACAGTCAGTCTCAGGAATACACACACTGATTACAGTCAGTCTCGGGGGTACACACACTGATTACAGTCAGTCTCGGGGATACACACTGATTACAGTCTGTCTCTGGGGATGACACACACTGATTACAGCCAGTCTCAGGGACACTCACTGATTACAGTCAGTCTCGGGGGGTACACTGATTACAGTCAGTCTCGGGGACACACACACTGATGACAGTCAGTCTGGGACACACACACACACTGATTACAGTCAGTCTCGGGGACACACACTGATTTCAGTCAGTCTCTGGGGACGACACACACTGATTACAGCCAGTCTCAGGGACACTCACTGATTACAGTCAGTCTCGGGGATACACACACTGATTACAGTCAGTCTCGGGGATACACACACTGATTACAGTCAGTCTCGAGGACACACACATTGATTACAGTCAGTCTCGGGGATACACACACTGATTACAGTCAGTCTCGGGGACACACACACTGATTACAGTCAGTCTCGGGGATACACAAACTGATTACAGTCAGTCTCGAGGACACACACATTGATTACAGTCAGTCTCGGGGATACACACACTGATTACAGTCAGTCTCGGGGATACACACACTGATTACAGTCAGTCTCGTGGATAAACTCCCTGATTACAGTCAGTCTCGGGGACACACACACTGATTACAGTCAGTCTGGGACACACACACACACTGATTACAGTCAGTCTCGGGGACACACACTGATTTCAGTCAGTCTCTGAGGACGACACACACTGATTACAGCCAGTCTCAGGGACACTCACTGATTACAGTCAGTCTCGGGGACACACACTGATTACAGTCAGTCTTGGGGATACACACTGATTGCAGTCAGTCTCGGGGACACACCCACTGATTACAGTCAGTCTCGGGGGAGACGCCCACTGATTACAGTCAGTCTCGGGGACACACACTGATTACAGTCAGTCTCGGGGGATACACACACTGAAAACAGTCAGTCTCGGGGGATACACACACTGATTAAAGTCAGTCTCGAGGATACACACACTGATTACAGTCCTTCTCGGGGACACACACTGATTACAGTCAGTCTCGGGGATCCACACACTGATTACAGTCAGTCTCGGGGGGGGGCACTGATTTCCGTCAGTCTCGGGGACACATACTGATGACAGTCAGTCTCGGGGATACACACACTGATTACACTCAGTCTCGGGGGTACACTGATTACAGTCAGTCTCGGGGGGACACACACTGATTACAGTCAGTTTGGGACACACACACACACACACACGCACACACACTGATTACAGTCAGTCTCGGGGACACACACTGATTACAGTCAGTCTCTGGGGATGACACACACTGATTACAGCCAGTCTCAGGGACACTCACTGATTACAGTCAGTCTCGGGGATATACACTGACTACAGTCAGTCACGGGGACACACATACTGATTACAGTCAGTCTCAGGGAGACACATGATTACAGTCAGTCTCGGGGACACACACTGATTACAGCCAGTCTCGGGGACACACACTGATTACAGTCAGTCTCAGGAATACACACACTGATTACAGTCAGTCTCGGGGGTACACACACTGATTACAGTCAGTCTCGGGGATACACACTGATTACAGTCTGTCTCTGGGGATGACACACACTGATTACAGCCAGTCTCAGGGACACTCACTGATTACAGTCAGTCTCGGGGGGTACACTGATTACAGTCAGTCTCGGGGAAACACACACAGATGACAGTCAGTCTGGGACACACACACACACTGATTACAGTCAGTCTCGGGGACACACACTGATTTCAGTCAGTCTCTGGGGACGACATACACTGATTACAGCCAGTCTCAGGGACACTCACTGATTACAGTCAGTCTCGGGGATACACACACTGATTACAGTCAGTCTCGGGGATACACACACTGATTACAGTCAGTCTCGAGGACACACACATTGATTACAGTCAGTCTCGGGGATACAGACACTGATTACAGTCAGTCTCGGGGACACACACACTGATTACAGTCAGTCTCGGGGATACACAAACTGATTACAGTCAGTCTAGAGGACACACACATTGATTACAGTCAGTCTCGGGGATACACACACTGATTACAGTCAGTCTCGGGGATACACACTCTGATTACAGTCAGTGTCGTGGATAAACTCACTGATTGCAGTCAGTCTCGGGGGTTACACACACTGATTACAGTCAGTCTCGGGGGTTACACTCACTGATTACAGTCTGTCTCGCAGATACACACACTGATTACAGTCAGTCTCAGGGAGACACATGATTACAGCCAGTCTCGGGGACACACACTGATTACAGTCAGTCTCAGGAATACACACACTGATTACAGTCAGTCTTGGGGGTACACACACTGATTACACTCAGTCTCGGGGGGTACACTGATTACAGTCAGTCTCGGGGACACACACACTGATTACAGTCAGTCTGGGACACACACACACACACACTGATTACAGTCAGTCTCGGGGACACACACTGATTTCAGGCAGTCTCTGGGGCCGACACTCACTGATTACAGCCAGTCTCAGGGACACTCACTGATTACAGTCAGTCTCGGGGATACACACACTGATTACAGTCAGTCTCGAGGATACACACACTGATTACAGTCAGTGTCGGGGGATACACACACTGATTACAGTCAGTCTCGGGGACACACACATTGATTACAGTCAGTCTCGGGGATACACACACTGATTATAGTCAGTCACGGGGACACGCACACTGATTACAGTCAGTCTCGGGGATACACACACTGATTACAGTCAGTCTCGGGGATACACAAACTGATTACAGTCAGTCTCGTGGACACACACATTGATTACAGTCAGTCTCGGGGATACACACACTGATTACAGTCAGTCTCGGGGATACACACACTGATTACAGTCAGTCTCGGGGATACACACACTGATTACAGTCTGTCTCGGGGACACACACTGATTACAGTCTGTCTCGGGGACACACACTGATTACAGTCAGTCTCGGGGGGACATACACTGATAACAGTCAGTCTCGAGGATACACACACTGATTACAGTCAGTCTCGAGGATACACACACTGATTACAGTCAGTCTCGGGGGATAAACACACTGATTACAGTCAGTCTCTGGGGATACACACACTGATTACAGTCAGTCTCGGGGGATACACACACTGATTACAGTCAGTCTCGGGGATACACACACACTGATTACAGTGAGTCTCGGGGGGGGGACACTGATTACAGTCAGTCTCGGGGACACACACTGATTACAGTCTGTCTCGGGGGATACACACACTGATTACAGTCTGTCTCGGTGGATCCACACACTGATTACAGTCAGTCTCGGGGGATACACACTGATTACAGTCAGTCTCGGGGACACACGCTGATTACAGTCTGTCTCGGGGACGCACACTGATTACAGTCTGTCTCGGGGGGACACACTGATTACAGTCAGTCTCGGGGGGGGCACACGCTGATTACAGTCTGTCTCGGGGACACACACTGATTACAGTCAGTCTCGGGGGGGGACACACTGATTACAGTCAGTCTCGAGGATACACACACTGATTACAGTCCGTGTCGGGGGATACACACACTGATTACAGTCAGTCTCCGGGGATACACACACTGATTACTGTCAGTCTCGAGGATACACACACTGATTACAGTCAGTCTCGGGGATGACACGCTGATTACAGTCTGTCTCGGGGACACACACTGATTACAGTCAGATTCGGGGATACACGCTGATTATAGTCTGTCTCGGGGACACACACTGATTACAGTCTGTCTTGGGGATACACACACTGATTACAGTCAGTCTCGGGGATACACACGCTGATTACAGTCAGTCTCGGGGATACACACTGATTACAGTCAGTCTCGGGGATACACACACTGATTACAGTCAGTCTCGGGGACACACACTGATTACAGTCAGTCTCGGGGATACACACACTGATTACAGTCAGTCTCGGGGATACACACACTGATTACAGTCAGTCTCGGGGGACACACACACTGATTACAGTCAGTCTCGAGGATACACACACTGATTACAGTCAGTCTCGGGGATACACAAACTGATTACAGTCAGTCTCGTGGACACACACATTGATTACAGTCAGTCTCGGGGATACACACTCTGATTACAGTCAGTCTCGGGGATACACACACTGATTACAGTCAGTCTCGGGGATACACACACTGATTACAGTCTGTCTCGGGGACACACACTGATTACAGTCTGTCTCGGGGACACACACTGATTACAGTCAGTCTCGGGGGGACATACACTGATAACAGTCAGTCTCGAGGATACACACACTGATTACAGTCAGTCTCGAGGATACACACACTGATTACAGTCAGTCTCGGGGGATAAACACACTGATTACAGTAAGTCTCTGGGGATACACACACTGATTACAGTCAGTCTCGGGGGATACACACACTGATTACAGTCAGTCTCGGGGATACACACACACTGATTACAGTCAGTCTCGGGGGGGGAGACACTGATTACAGTCAGTCTCGGGGACACACGCTGATTACAGTCTGTCTCGGGGACGCACACTGATTACAGTCTGTCTCGGGGGGACACACTGATTACAGTCAGTCTCGGGGGGGCACACACTGATTACAGTCTGTCTCGGGGACACACACTGATTACAGTCAGTCTCGGGGGGACACACACTGATTACAGTCAGTCTCGAGGATACACACACTGATTACAGTCAGTGTCGGGGGATACACACACTGATTACAGTCAGTCTCGGGGGATACACACACTGATTACTGTCAGTCTCGAGGATACACACACTGATTACAGTCAGTCTCGGGGACGACACGCTGATTACAGTCTGTCTCGGGGACACACACTGATTACAGTCAGATTCGGGGATACACGCTGATTACAGTCTGTCTCGGGGACACACACTGATTACAGTCTGTCTTGGGGATACACACACTGATTACAGTCAGTCTCGGGGATACACACGCTGATTACAGTCAGTCTCGGGGATACACACTGATTACAGTCAGTCTCGGGGATACACACACTGATTACAGTCAGTCTCGGCGACACACACTGATTACAGTCTGTCTCGGGGATACACACACTGATTACAGTCAGTCTCGGGGATACACACACTGATTACAGTCAGTCTCGGGGGACACACACACTGATTGCAGTCAGTCTCGAGGATACACACACTGATTACAGTCAGTCTCAGGGATACACACATTGATTACAGTCAGTCACGGGGACACACACTGATTACAGTCAGTCTCGGGGTACACACACTGATTACAGTCAGTCTCGAGGATACACGCACTGATTACAGTCCGTCTCGGGGATACACGCACTGATTACAGTCAGTCTCGAGGATACACACACTGATTACAGTCAGTCTCGGGGATACACACACTGATTACAGTCAGTCTCGCGGATACACACACTGATTACAGTCAGTCTCGGGGATACACACACTGATTACAGTCAGTCTCGAGGATACACACACTGATTACAGTCAGTCTCGGGGATACACACACTGATTACAGTCAGTCTCGGGGACACGCTGATTACAGTCAGTCGCGGGGATACACACACTGATTACAGTCAGTCTCGGGGATAAACACACTGATTACAGTCAGTCTCGGGGGGCACACTGATTACAGTCAGTCTTGGGGACACACACACTGATTACAGTCAGTCTCGGCGATACACGCACTGATTACAGTCATCCTCGGGGATACACGCACTGATTACAGTCAGCCTCGGGGACACACACTGATTACAGTCAGTTTCGGGGACACACACTGATTACAGTCAGTCTCGGGGACACACACTGATTACAGTCAGTCTCGGCGATTCACACACTGACTACAGTCAGTCTGGGGGATACACACACTGATTACAGTCAGTCTCGGCGATACACACACTGACTACAGTCAGTCTCGGGGACACACTCATTATAGTCAGTCTCGGGGATACATACACTGATTACAGTCAGTCTCGGGGATACACACACTGATTACAGTCAGTCTCGGGGATACACACTGATTACAGTCAGTCACGGGGACACACACACTGATTACAGTCAGTCTCAGGGAGACACATGATTACTGTCAGTCTCGGGGACACACACTGATTACAGCCAGTCTCGAGGACACACACTGATTACAGCCAGTCTCGAGGACACACACTGATTACAGTCAGTCTCAGGAATACACACACTGATTACAGTCAGTCTCGGGGGTACACATACTGATTACAGTCAGTCTCGGGGATACACACACTGATTACAGTCAGTCTCGGGGGGGGACACTGATTACAGTCAGTCTCGGGGACACACACTGATTACAGTCATTCTCAGGGACACACACTGATTACAGTCAGTCTCGGGGATACACACACTGATTACAGTCAGTCTCGCGGACACACAAACTGATTACAGTCAGTCTCGCGGATACACACACTGATTACAGTCAGCCCCGGGGCTACACACACTGATTACAGTCAGTCTCGGGGATACACATACTGATTACAGTCAGTCTGGGGGATACACACACTGATTACAGTCAGTCTCGGGGGGGGGACATTGATTACAGTCAGTCTCGGGGACACACACTGATTACAGTCAGTCTCAGGGACACACACTGATTACAGTCAGTCTCGGGGATACACACACTGATTACAGTCAGTCTCGCGGACACACAAACTGATTACAGTCAGTCTCGCGGATACACACACTGATTACAGTCAGTCTCGGGGATACACACACTGATTACAGTCAGTCTCGAGGATACACACACTGATTACAGTCAGTCTCGAGGATACACACACTGATTACAGTCAGTCTCGGGGATACACACACTGATTACAGTCAGTCTCGGGGACACACACACTGATTACAGTCAGTCTCAGGGAGACTCATGATTACAGTCAGTCTCGGTGATACACACACTGATTACAGTCAGTCTCGGGGATACACACACTGATTACAGTCAGTCTCGGGGATACCCACACTGATTACAGTCAGTCTCGGTGGGGGGGCACACTGATTACAGTCAGTCTCGGGGATACACACACTGATTACAGTCAGTCTCGGGGATACACACTGATTACAGTCAGTCTCGGGGATACACACTGATTACAGACAGTCTAGGGGACACACACACTGATTACAGTCAGTCTCGGGGACACTTATTACAGTCAGTCTCGGGGACACTTATTACAGTCAGTCTCGGGGACACTGATTACAGTCAGTCTCGGGGACACTGATTACAGTCAGTCTCGGGGACACACTGATTACAGTCAGTCTCGGGAATACACACACTGATTACAGTCAGTCTCGGGGATACACACACTGATTACAGTCAGTCTCGGGGACACACACTGATTACAGTCAGTCTCGGGAATACACACACTGATTACAGTCAGTCTCGGGGATACACACAGATTACAGTCAGTCTCGGGGACACACACTGCTTACAGTCAGTCTTGGGGATACACACTGATTGCAGTCAGTCTCGGAGACACACACACTGATTACAGTCAGTCTCGGGAATACACACACTGATTACAGGCAGTCTCGGGGATACACACACTGATTACAGTCAGTCTCGGGGATACACACACTGATTACAGTCAGTCTCGGGGACACACACTGATTACAGTCTGTCTCGGGGGATACACACTGATTACAGTCAGTCTCAGGAATACACATACTGATTACAGTCAGTCTCGTGGATACACATACTGATTACAGTCAGTCTCGGGGATACACACACTGATTACCGTCAGTCTCGGGGGGGCACACTGATTACAGTCAGTCCCGGGGGGGACACTGATTACAGTCAGTCTCGGGGACATACACTGATTACAGTCAGTCTCGGGGATACACACTGATTACAGTCAGTCTCGGGGACACACACACTGATTACAGTCAGTCTCGGGGACACACACACTGATTACAGTCAGTCTCGGGGGATACATACACTGATTAAAGTCAGTCTCGAGGATACACACACTGATTACAGTCAGTCTCGGGGATCCACACACTGATTACAGTCAGTCTCGCAGGGGGGGGCACTGATTTCCGTCAGTCTCGGGGACACACACTGATGACAGTCAGTCTCGGGGATACGCACACTGATTACAGTCAGTCTCAGGGATACACACACTGATTACAGTCAGTCTCGGGGATATACTCACTGATTAGAGTCAGTCTCGGTGATACACACACTGATTACAGTCAGTCTCGGGGGATACACACACTGATTACAGTCAGTCTCGGGGATACACACACTGAATACTGTCAGTCTCGGGGATCCACACACTGATTACAGTCAGTCTCGGGGAGGGGACACACACTGATTACAGTCAGTCTCGGGGGAGGGGACACACCCTGATTACAGCCAGTCTCAGGGACACACACTGATTACAGTCAGTCTGGGACACACACACACACACACACACTGATTAAAGTCAGTCTCGGGGACACACACTGATTTCAGTCAGTCTCTGGGGACGACACACACTGATTACAGCCAGTCTCAGGGACACTCACTGATTACAGTCAGTCTCAGGGATACACACACTGATTACAGTCAGTCTCGGGGATACACACACTGATTACATTCAGTCTCGAGGACACACACATTGATTACAGTCAGTCTCGGGGATACACAAACTGATTACAGTCAGTCTCGAGGACACACACATGGATTACAGTCAGTCTCGGGGATACACACACTGATTACAGTCTGTCTCGCAGATACACACACTGATGACAGTCAGTGTCGGACACACACACACTGATTAGAGTCAGTCTCGGGGACCCACACACTGATTACTGTCAGTCTCGTGGATAAACTCACTGATTGCAGTCAGTCTCGGGGGAGACACCCACTGATTACAGTCAGTCTCGGGGACACACATTGATTACAGTCAGTCTCGGGGGATGCACACACTGAAAACACTCAGTCTCGGGGGATACACACACTGATTAAAGTCAGTCTCGAGGATACACACACTGATTACAGTCAGTCTCGGGGACACACACAAATTACAGTCAGTCTCGGGGATCCACACACTGATTACACTCAGTCTCAGGGGGTACACTGATTACAGTCAGTCTCGGGGACACACACACTGATTACAGTCAGTTTGGGACACACACACACACACTGATTACAGTCAGTCTCGGGGACACACACTGATTACAGTCAGTCTCTGGGGATGTCACACACTGATTATAGTCAGTCACGGGGACACGCACACTGATTACAGTCAGTCTCGAGGACACACACATTGATTACAGTCAGTCTCGGGGATCCACACACTGATTACAGTCAGTCTCGGGGGGGGGGCACTGATTTCCGTCAGTCTCGGGGACACACACTGATTACACTCAGTCTCGGGGGGTACACTGATTACAGTCAGTCTCGGGGACACACACACTGATTACAGTCAGTTTGGGACACACACACACACACACACACACTGATTACAGTCAGTCTCGCAGATACACACACTGATTACAGTCAGTCTCGAGGACACACACATTGATTACAGTCAGTCTCGTGGATACACTCACTGATTACAGTCTGTCTCGCAGATACACACACTGATTACGGTCAGTCTGGGGGACACACACACACTGATTACGGTCAGTCTGGGGGACACACACACACTGATTACAGTCAATCTCGGGGACACACACTGATTACAGTCAGTCTCGGGGGAGACACCCACTGATTACAGTCAGTCTTGGGGATACACACTGATTGCAGTCAGTCTCGGGGACACACACACTGATTACAGTCAGTCTCGGGGGAGAGACCCACTGATTACAGTCAGTCTCGGGGACACACACTGATTACAGTCAGTCTTGGGGATACACACTGATTGCAGTCAGTCTCGGGGACACACACACTGATTACACTCAGTCTCGGGGACACACACACTGATTACAGTCAGTCTCGAGGACACACACATTGATTACAGTCAGTCTCGTGGATACACTCACTGATTCCAGTCTGTCTCGCAGATACACACACTGATTACGGTCAGTCTGGGGGACACACACACACTGATTACGGTCAGTCTGGGGGACACACACACACTGATTACAGTCAGTCTCGGGGACACACACTGATTACAGTCAGTCTCGGGGGAGACACCCACTGATTACAGTCAGTCTTGGGGATACACACTGATTGCAGTCAGTCTCGGGGACACACACACTGATTACAGTCAGTCTCGGGGGAGACACCCACTGATTACAGTCAGTCTCGGGGACACACACTGATTACAGTCAGTCTCGGGGGATACACACACTGAAAACAGTCAGTCTCGGGGGATACACACACAGATTAAAGTCAGTCTCGAGGATACACACACTGATTACAGTCCGTCTCGGGGACACACACTGATTACAGTCAGTCTCGGGGGGTGCACTGATTACAGTCAGTCTCGGGGACACACACACTGATGACAGTCATGTCTGGGACACACACACACACACACACGCACACACACGGATTACAGTCAGTCTCGGGGACACACACTGATTACAGTCAGTCTCTGGGGATGACACACACTGATTACAGCCAGTCTCAGGGACACTCACTGATTACAGTCAGTCTCGGGGATATACACTGATTACAGTCAGTCACGGGGACACACACACTGATTACAGTCAGTCTCAGGGAGACACATGATTACAGTCAGTCTCGGGGACACACACTGATTACAGCCAGTCTCGGGGACACACACTGATTACAGTCAGTCTCAGGAATACACACACTGATTACAGTCAGTCTCGGGGGTACACACACTGATTACAGTCAGTCTCGGGGATACACACACTGATTACAGTCTGTCTCTGGGGATGACACACATTGATTACAGCCAGTCTCAGGGACACTCACTGATTACAGTCAGTCTCGGGGGGTACACTGATTACAGTCAGTCTCGGGGACACACACACTGATGACAGTCAGTCTGGGACACACACACACACACACACACACACTGATTACAGTCAGTCTCTGGGGACGACACACACTGATGACAGCCAGTCTCAGGGACACTCACTGATTACAGTCAGTCTCGGGGATACACACACTGATTACAGTCAGTGTCGGGGATACACACACTGATTACAGTCAGTCTCGAGGACACACACATTGATTACAGTCAGTCTCGGGGATACACACACTGATTATAGTCAGTCACGGGGACACGCACACTGATTACAGTCAGTCTCGGGGACACACACACTGATTACAGTCAGTCTCGGGGATACACAAACTGATTACAGTCAGTCTCGAGGACACACACATTGATTACAGTCAGTCTCGGGGATACACACACTGATTACAGTCAGTCTCGGGGATACACACACTGATTACAGTCAGTCTCGTGGATAAACTCACTGATTGCAGTCAGTCTCGGGGGTTACACACACTGATTACAGTCAGTCTCGGGGGTTACACTCACTGATTACAGTCTGTCTCGCAGATACACACACTGATTACAGTCAGTCTCAGGGAGACACATGATTACAGCCAGTCTCGGGGACACACACTGATTACAGTCAGTCTCAGGAATACACACACTGATTACAGTCAGTCTTGGGGGTACACACACTGATTACACTCAGTCTCGGGGGGTACACTGATTACAGTCAGTCTCGGGGACACACACTGATTACAGTCAGTTTGGGACACACACACACACACTGATTACACTCAGTCTCGGGGGGTACACTGATTACAGTCAGTCTCGGGGACACACACACTGATTACAGTCAGTCTGGGACACACACACACACACACTGATTACAGTCAGTCTCGGGAACACACACTGATTTCAGTCAGTCTCTGGGGACGACACACACTGATTACAGCCAGTCTCAGGGACACTCACTGATTACAGTCAGTCTCGGGGATACACACACTGATTACAGTCAGTCTCGAGGACACACACATTGATTACAGTCAGTCTCGGGGATACACACACTGATTATAGTCAGTCACGGGGACACGCACACTGATTACAGTCAGTCTCGGGGATACACACACTGATTACAGTCAGTCTCGGGGATACACAAACTGATTACAGTCAGTCTCGTGGACACACACATTGATTACAGTCAGTCTCGGGGATACACACACTGGAAACAGTCAGTCTCGGGGATACACACACTGATTACAGTCAGTCTCGGGGATACACACACTGATTACAGTCTGTCTCGCAGATACACACACTGATTACAGTCTGTCTCGCATATACACTCACTGATTACAGTCAGTCTCGAGGACACACACTGATTACAGTCAGTCTCGGGGACACACACTGATTACAGTCAGTCTTGGGGATACACACTGATTGCAGTCAGTCTCGGGGACACACACACTGATTACAGTCAGTCTCGGGGGAGACACCCACTGATTACAGTCAGTCTCGGGGACACACACTGATTACAGTCAGTCTCGGGGGATACACACACTGATTAAAATCAGTCTCGAGGATACACACACTGATTACAGTCAGTCTCGGGGACACACACTGATTACAGTTAGTCTTGGGGATCCACACACTGATTACAGTCAGTCTCGGGGGGGGGCACTGATTTCCGTCAGTCTCGGGGGGGGACACTGATGACAGTCAGTCTCTGCGGATGACACATTGATTACAGCCAGTCTCAGGGACACTCACTGATTACAGTCAGTCTCGGGGATACACACACTGATTACAGTCAGTCTCGGGGATGTACACACTGATTAGAGTCAGTCTCGGGGATACACACACTGATTACAGACAGTCTCGGGGGATACACACACTGATTACAGTCAGTCTCGGGGATAAACACACTGAATACTGTCAGTCTCGGGGATACACACACTGATTACTGTCAGTCTCGGGGGAGGGGACACACACTGATTACAGCCAGTCTCAGGGACACACACTGATTACAGTCAGTCTGGGACACACACACACACACACACACACACTGATAACAGTCAGTCTCGGGGACACACACTGATTTCAGTCAGTCTCTGGGGACGACACACACTGATTACAGTCAGTCTCGGGGATACACACACTGATTACAGTCAGTCTCGGGGATACACACACTGATTACAGTCAGTCTCGGGGATACACACACTGATTACAGTCAGTCTCGGGGATACACACACTGATTACAGTCAGTCTCGGGGATACACACACTGATTACAGTCAGTCTCGGGGATACACACACTGATTACAGTCAGTCTGGGACACACACACACACTGATTACAGTCAGTCTCGGGGACACACACTGATTACAGCCAGTCTCGGGGACACACACTGATTACAGTCAGTCTCAGGAATACACACACTGATTACAGTCAGTCTCGGGGGTACACACACTGATTACAGTCAGTCTCGGGGATACACACTGATTACAGTCTGTCTCTGGGGATGACACACACTGATTACAGCCAGTCTCAGGGACACTCACTGATTACAGTCAGTCTCGGGGGGTACACTGATTACAGTCAGTCTCGGGGAAACACACACAGGTGACAGTCAGTCTGGGACACACACACACACTGATTACAGTCAGTCTCGGGGACACACACTGATTACAGTCAGTCTCTGGGGACGACATACACTGATTACAGCCAGTCTCAGGGACACTCACTGATTACAGTCAGTCTCGGGGATACACACACTGATTACAGTCAGTCTCGGGGACACACACTGATTACAGTCAGTCTCGGGGGATACACACACTGATTAAAATCAGTCTCGAGGATACACACACTGATTACAGTCAGTCTCGGGGACACACACTGATTACAGTTAGTCTTGGGGATCCACACACTGATTACAGTCAGTCTCGGGGGGGGGCACTGATTTCCGTCAGTCTCGGGGGGGGACACTGATGACAGTCAGTCTCTGCGGATGACACATTGATTACAGCCAGTCTCAGGGACACTCACTGATTACAGTCAGTCTCGGGGATACACACACTGATTACAGTCAGTCTCGGGGATGTACACACTGATTAGAGTCAGTCTCGGGGATACACACACTGATTACAGACAGTCTCGGGGGATACACACACTGATTACAGTCAGTCTCGGGGATAAACACACTGAATACTGTCAGTCTCGGGGATACACACACTGATTACTGTCAGTCTCGGGGGAGGGGACACACACTGATTACAGCCAGTCTCAGGGACACACACTGATTACAGTCAGTCTGGGACACACACACACACACACACACACTGATAACAGTCAGTCTCGGGGACACACACTGATTTCAGTCAGTCTCTGGGGACGACACACACTGATTACAGTCAGTCTCGGGGATACACACACTGATTACAGTCAGTCTCGGGGATACACACACTGATTACAGTCAGTCTCGGGGATACACACACTGATTACAGTCAGTCTCGGGGATACACACACTGATTACAGTCAGTCTCGGGGATACACACACTGATTACAGTCAGTCTCGGGGATACACACACTGATTACAGTCAGTCTGGGACACACACACACACTGATTACAGTCAGTCTCGGGGACACACACTGATTACAGCCAGTCTCGGGGACACACACTGATTACAGTCAGTCTCAGGAATACACACACTGATTACAGTCAGTCTCGGGGGTACACACACTGATTACAGTCAGTCTCGGGGATACACACTGATTACAGTCTGTCTCTGGGGATGACACACACTGATTACAGCCAGTCTCAGGGACACTCACTGAATACAGTCAGTCTCGGGGGGTACACTGATTACAGTCAGTCTCGGGGAAACACACACAGATGACAGTCAGTCTGGGACACACACACACACTGATTACAGTCAGTCTCGGGGACACACACTGATTACAGTCAATCTCTGGGGACGACATACACTGATTTCAGCCAGTCTCAGGGACACTCACTGATTACAGTCAGTCTCGGGGATACACACACTGATTACAGTCAGTCTCGGGGATACACACACTGATTACAGTCAGTCTCGAGGACACACTCATTGATTACAGTCAGTCTCGGGGATACACACACTGATTACAGTCAGTCTCGGGGACACACACACTGATTACAGTCAGTCTCGGGGATACACAAACTGATTACAGTCAGTCTAGAGGACACACACATTGATTACAGTCAGTCTCGGGGATACACACACTGATTACAGTCAGTCTCGGGGATACACACTCTGATTACAGTCAGTGTCGTGGATAAACTCACTGATTGCAGTCAGTCTCGGGGGTTACACACACTGATTACAGTCAGTCTCGGGGGTTACACTCACTGATTACAGTCTGTCTCGCAGATACACACACTGATTACAGTCAGTCTCAGGGAGACACATGATTACAGCCAGTCTCGGGGACACACACTGATTACAGTCAGTCTCAGGAATACACACACTGATTACAGTCAGTCTTGGGGGTACACACACTGATTACACTCAGTCTCGGGGGGTACACTGATTACAGTCAGTCTCGGGGACACACACACTGATTACAGTCAGTTTGGGACACACACACACACACACACACACTGATTACACTCAGTCTCGGGGGGTACACTGATTACAGTCAGTCTCGGGGACACACACACTGATTACAGTCAGTCTGGGACACACACACACACACACTGATTACAGTCAGTCTCGGGGACACACACTGATTTCAGTCAGTCTCTGGGGACGACACTCACTGATTACAGCCAGTCTCAGGGACACTCACTGATTACAGTCAGTCTCGGGGATACAGACACTGATTACAGTCAGTCTCGAGGATACACACACTGATTACAGTCAGTGTCGGGGGATACACACACTGATTACAGTCAGTCTCGGGGACACACACATTGATTACAGTCAGTCTCGGGGATACACACACTGATTATAGTCAGTCACGGGGACACGCACACTGATTACAGTCAGTCTCGGGGATACACACACTGATTACAGTCAGTCTCGGGGATACACAAACTGATTACAGTCAGTCTCGTGGACACACACATTGATTACAGTCAGTCTCGGGGATACACACACTGATTACAGTCAGTCTCGGGGATACACACACTGATTACAGTCAGTCTCGGGGATACACACACTGATTACAGTCTGTCTCGGGGACACACACTGATTACAGTCTGTCTCGGGGACACACACTGATTACAGTCAGTCTCGGGGGGACATACACTGATAACAGTCAGTCTCGAGGATACACACACTGATTACAGTCAGTCTCGAGGATACACACACTGATTACAGTCAGTCTCGGGGGATAAACACACTGATTACAGTCAGTCTCTGGGGATACACACACTGATTACAGTCAGTCTCGGGGGATACACACACTGATTACAGTCAGTCTCGGGGATACACACACACTGATTACAGTCAGTCTCGGGGGGGGGACACTGATTACAGTCAGTCTCGGGGACACACACTGATTACAGTCTGTCTCGGGGGATACACACACTGATTACAGTCTGTCTCGGTTGATCCACACACTGATTACAGTCAGTCTCGGGGGATACACACTGATTACAGTCAGTCTCGGGGACACACGCTGATTACAGTCTGTCTCGGGGACGCACACTGATTACAGTCTGTCTCGGGGGGACACACTGATTACAGTCAGTCTCGGGGGGGCACACACTGATTACAGTCTGTCTCGGGGACACACGCTGATTACAGTCAGTCTCGGGGGGGACACACTGATTACAGTCAGTCTCGAGGATACACACACTGATTACAGTCCGTGTCGGGGGATACACACACTGATTACAGTCAGTCTCGGGGGATACACACACTGATTACTGTCAGTCTCGAGGATACACACACTGATTACAGTCAGTCTCGGGGACGACACGCTGATTACAGTCTGTCTCGGGGACACACACTGATTACAGTCAGATTCGGGGATACACGCTGATTATAGTCTGTCTCGGGGACACACTGATTACAGTCTGTCTTGGGGATACACACACTGATTACAGTCAGTCTCGGGGATACACACGCTGATTACAGTCAGTCTCGGGGATACACACTGATTACAGTCAGTCTCGGGGATACACACACTGATTACAGTCAGTCTCGGGGACACACACTGATTACAGTCAGTCTCGGGGATACACACACTGATTACAGTCAGTCTCGGGGATACACACACTGATTACAGTCAGTCTCGGGGGACACACACACTGATTACAGTCAGTCTCGAGGATACACACACTGATTACAGTCAGTCTCGGGGATACACAAACTGATTACAGTCAGTCTCGTGGACACACACATTGATTACAGTCAGTCTCGGGGATACACACACTGATTACAGTCAGTCTCGGGGATACACACACTGATTACAGTCAGTCTCGGGGATACATACACTGATTACAGTCTGTCTCGGGGACACACACTGATTACAGTCTGTCTCGGGGACACACACTGATTACAGTCAGTCTCGGGGGGACATACACTGATAACAGTCAGTCTCGAGGATACACACACTGATTACAGTCAGTCTCGAGGATACACACACTGATTACAGTCAGTCTCGGGGGATAACCACACTGATTACAGTCAGTCTCTGGGGATACACACACTGATTACAGTCAGTCTCGGGGGATACACACACTGATTACAGTCAGTCTCGGGGATACACACACACTGATTACAGTCAGTCTCGGGGGGGGGACACTGATTACAATCAGTCTCGGGGACACACACTGATTACAGTCTGTCTCGGGGGATACACACACTGATTACAGTCTGTCTCGGTGGATCCACACACTGATTACAGTCAGTCTCGGGGGATACACACTGATTACAGTCAGTCTCGGGGACACACGCTGATTACAGTCTGTCTCGGGGACGCACACTGATTACAGTCTGTCTCGGGGGGACACACTGATTACAGTCAGTCTCGGGGGGGCACACACTGATTACAGTCTGTCTCGGGGACACACACTGATTACAGTCAGTCTCGGGGGGACACAAACTGATTACAGTCAGTCTCGAGGATACACACACTGATTACAGTCAGTGTCGGGGGATACACACACTGATTACAGTCAGTCTCGGGGGATACACACACTGAATACTGTCAGTCTCGAGGATACACACACTGATTACAGTCAGTCTCGGGGACGACACGCTGATTACAGCCTGTCTCGGGGACACACACTGATTACAGTCAGATTCGGGGATACACGCTGATTACAGTCTGTCTCGGGGACACACACTGATTACAGTCTGTCTTGGGGATACACACACTGATTACAGTCAGTCTCGGGGATACACACGCTGATTACAGTCAGTCTCGGGGATACACACTGATTACAGTCAGTCTCGGGGATACACACACTGATTACAGTCAGTCTCGGGGACACACACTGATTACAGTCAGTCTCGGGGATACACACACTGATTACAGTCAGTCTCGGGGATACACACACTGATTACAGTCAGTCTCGGGGGACACACACACTGATTACAGTCAGTCTCGAGGATACACACACTGATTACAGTCAGTCTCAGGGATACACACATTGATTACAGTCAGTCACGGGGACACACACTGATTACAGTCAGTCTCGGGGTACACACACTGATTACAGTCAGTCTCGAGGATACACGCACTGATTACAGTCCGTCTCGGGGATACACGCACTGATTACAGTCAGTCTCGAGGATACACACACTGATTACAGTCAGTCTCGGGGATACACACACTGATTACAGTCAGTCTCGCGGATACACACACTGATTACAGTCAGTCTCGGGGATACACACACTGATTACAGTCAGTCTCGAGGATACACACACTGATTACAGTCAGTCTCGTGGATACACACACTGATTACAGTCAGTCTCGGGGACACGCTGATTACAGTCAGTCTCGGGGATATACACACTGATTACAGTCAGTCTCGGGGATAGACACACTGATTACAGTCAGTCTCGGGGGGCACACTGATTACAGTCAGTCTTGGGGACACACACACTGATTACAGTCAGTCTCGGCGATACACGCACTGATTACAGTCATCCTCGGGGATACACGCACTGATTACAGTCAGCCTCGGGGACACACACTGATTACAGTCAGTCTCGGGGACACACACTGATTACAGTCAGTCTCGGGGACACACACTGATTACAGTCAGTCTCGGCGATTCACACACTGACTACAGTCAGTCTGGGGGATACACACACTGATTACAGTCAGTCTCGGCGATACACACACTGATTACAGTCAGTCTCGGGGATACACACTGATTACAGTCAGTCTCGGGGATACACACTGATTACAGACAGTCTAGGGGACACACACACTGATTACAGTCAGTCTCGGGGACACTTATTACAGTCAGTCTCGGGGACACGTATTACAGTCAGTCTCGGGGACACTGATTACAGTCAGTCTCGGGGACACTGATTACAGTCAGTCTCGGGGACACACTGATTACAGTCAGTCTCGGGAATACACACACTGATTACAGTCAGTCTCGGGGATACACACACTGATTACAGTCAGTCTCGGGGACACACACTGATTACAGTCAGTCTCGGGAATACACACACTGATTACAGTCAGTCTCGGGGATACACACAGATTACAGTCAGTCTCGGGGACACACACTGCTTACAGTCAGTCTTGGGGATACACACTGATTGCAGTCAGTCTCGGGGACACACACACTGATTACAGTCAGTCTCGGGAATACACACTGATTACAGTCTGTCTCGGGGGATACACACTGATTACAGTCAGTCTCAGGAATACACATACTGATTACAGTCAGTCTCGGGGATACACATACTGATTACAGTCAGTCTCGGGGATACACACACTGATTACCGTCAGTCTCGGGGGGGCACACTGATTACAGTCAGTCCCGGGGGGGACACTGATTACAGTCAGTCTCGGGGACATACACTGATTACAGTCAGTCTCGGGGATACACACTGATTACAGTCAGTCACGGGGACACACACACTGATTACAGTCAGTCTCGGGGACACACACACTGATTACAGTCTGTCTCGGGGGATACACACTGATTACAGTCAGTCTCAGGAATACACATACTGATTACAGTCAGTCTCGGGGATACACATACTGATTACAGTCAGTCTCGGGGATACACACACTGATTACCGTCAGTCTCGGGGGGGCACACTGATTACAGTCAGTCCCGGGGGGGACACTGATTACAGTCAGTCTCGGGGACACACACACTGATTACAGTCAGTCTCGGGGATACACACTGATTACAGTCAGTCTCGGGGACACACACACTGATTACAGTCAGTCTCGGGGACACACACACTGATTACAGTCAGTCTCGGGGGATACATACACTGATTAAAGTCAGTCTCGAGGATACACACACTGATTACAGTCAGTCTCGGGGATCCACACACTGATTACAGTCAGTCTCGCGGGGGGGGGCACTGATTTCCGTCAGTCTCGGGGACACACACTGATGACAGTCAGTCTCGGGGATACGCACACTGATTACAGTCAGTCTCAGGGATACACACACTGATTACAGTCAGTCTCGGGGATATACTCACTGATTAGAGTCAGTCTCGGGGATACACACACTGATTACAGTCAGTCTCGGGGGATACACACACTGATTACAGTCAGTCTCGGGGATACACACACTGAATACTGTCAGTCTCGGGGATCCACACACTGATTACAGTCAGTCTCGGGGGAGGGGACACACACTGATTACAGTCAGTCTCGGGGGAGGGGACACACCCTGATTACAGCCAGTCTCAGGGACACACACTGATTACAGTCAGTCTGGGACACACACACACACACACACACACACTGATTACAGTCAGTCTCGGGGACACACACTGATTTCAGTCAGTCTCTGGGGACGACACACACTGATTACAGCCAGTCTCAGGGACACTCACTGATTACAGTCAGTCTCAGGGATACACACACTGATTACAGTCAGTCTCGGGGATACACACACTGATTACATTCAGTCTCGAGGACACACACATTGATTACAGTCAGTCTCGGGGATACACAAACTGATTACAGTCAGTCTCGAGGACACACACATGGATTACAGTCAGTCTCGGGGATACACACACTGATTACAGTCTGTCTCGCAGATACACACACTGATTACAGTCAGTGTCGGACACACACACACTGATTAGAGTCAGTCTCGGGGATCAACACACTGATTACTGTCAGTCTCGTGGATAAACTCACTGATTGCAGTCAGTCTCGGGGGAGACACCCACTGATTACAGTCAGTCTCGGGGACACACATTGATTACAGTCAGTCTCGGGGGATGCACACACTGAAAACACTCAGTCTCGGGGGATACACACACTGATTAAAGTCAGTCTCGAGGATACACACACTGATTACAGTCAGTCTCGGGGACACACACAAATTACAGTCAGTCTCGGGGATCCACACACTGATTACACTCAGTCTCAGGGGGTACACTGATTACAGTCAGTCTCGGGGACACACACACTGATTACAGTCAGTTTGGGACACACACACACACACACTGATTACAGTCAGTCTCGGGGACACACACTGATTACAGTCAGTCTCTGGGGATTTCACACACTGATTATAGTCAGTCACGGGGACACGCACACTGATTACAGTCAGTCTCGAGGACACACACATTGATTACAGTCAGTCTCGCGGATCCACACACTGATTACAGTCAGTCTCGGGGGGGGGGGCACTGATTTCCGTCAGTCTCAGGGACACACACTGATTACACTCAGTCTCGGGGGGTACACTGATTACAGTCAGTCTCGGGGACACACACACTGATTACAGTCAGTTTGGGACACACACACACACACACACACTGATTACAGTCAGTCTCGCAGATACACACACTGATTACAGTCAGTCTCGAGGACACACACATTGATTACAGTCAGTCTCGTGGATACACTCACTGATTACAGTCTGTCTCGCAGATACACACACTGATTACGGTCAGTCTGGGGGACACACACACACTGATTACGGTCAGTCTGGGGGACACACACACACTGATTACAGTCAGTCTCGGGGACACACACTGATTACAGTCAGTCTCGGGGGAGACACCCACTGATTACAGTCAGTCTTGGGGATACACACTGATTGCAGTCAGTCTCGGGGACACACACACTGATTACAGTCAGTCTCGGGGGAGAGACCCACTGATTACAGTCAGTCTCGGGGACACACACTGATTACAGTCAGTCTTGGGGATACACACTGATTGCAGTCAGTCTCGGGGACACACACACTGATTACAGTCAGTCTCGGGGGAGACACCCACTGATTACAGTCAGTCTCGGGGACACACACTGATTACAGTCAGTCTCGGGGGATACACACACTGAAAACAGTCAGTCTCGGGGGATACACACACAGATTAAAGTCAGTCTCGAGGATACACACACTGATAACAGTCCGTCTCGGGGACACACACTGATTACAGTCAGTCTCGGGGGGTGCACTGATTACAGTCAGTCTCGGGGACACACACACTGATGACAGTCATGTCTGGGACACACACACACACACACACACGCACACACACGGATTACAGTCAGTCTCGGGGACACACACTGATTACAGTCAGTCTCTGGGGATGACACACACTGATTACAGCCAGTCTCAGGGACACTCACTGATTACAGTCAGTCTCGGGGATATACACTGATTACAGTCAGTCACGGGGACACACACACTGATTACAGTCAGTCTCAGGGAGACACATGATTACAGTCAGTCTCGGGGACACACACTGATTACAGCCAGTCTCGGGGACACACACTGATTACAGTCAGTCTCAGGAATACACACACTGATTACAGTCAGTCTCGGGGGTACACACACTGATTACAGTCAGTCTCGGGGATGACACACATTGATTACAGCCAGTCTCAGGGACACTCACTGATTACAGTCAGTCTCGGGGGGTACACTGATTACAGTCAGTATCGGGGACACACACACTGATGACAGTCAGTCTGGGACACACACACACACACACACACACTGATTACAGTCAGTCTCTGGGGACGACACACACTGATTACAGCCAGTCTCAGGGACACTCACTGATTACAGTCAGTCTCGGGGATACACACACTGATTACAGTCTGTCTCGGGGATACACACACTGATTACAGTCAGTCTCGAGGACACACACATTGATTACAGTCAGTCTCGGGGATACACACACTGATTATAGTCAGTCACGGGGACACGCACACTGATTACAGTCAGTCTCGGGGACACACACACTGATTACAGTCAGTCTCGGGGATACACAAACTGATTACAGTCAGTCTCGAGGACACACACATTGATTACAGTCAGTCTCGGGGATACACACACTGATTACAGTTAGTCTCGGGGATACACACACTGATTACAGTCAGTCTCGTGGATAAACTCACTGATTGCAGTCAGTCTCGGGGGTTACACACACTGATTACAGTCAGTCTCGGGGGTTACACTCACTGATTACAGTCAGTCTCAGGGAGACACATGATTACAGCCAGTCTCGGGGACACACACTGATTACAGTCAGTCTCAGGAATACACACACTGATTACAGTCAGTCTTGGGGGTACACACACTGATTACACTCAGTCTCGGGGGTACACTGATTACAGTCAGTCTCGGGGACACACACTGATTACAGTCAGTTTGGGACACACACACACACACACACACACTGATTACACTCAGTCTCGGGGGGTACACTGATTACAGTCAGTCTCGGGGACACACACACTGATTACAGTCAGTCTGGGACACACACACACACACACTGATTACAGTCAGTCTCGGGAACACACACTGATTTCAGTCAGTCTCTGGGGACGACACACACTGATTACAGCCAGTCTCAGGGACACTCACTGATTACAGTCAGTCTCGGGGATACACACACTGATTACAGTCAGTCTCGAGGACACACACATTGATTACAGTCAGTCTCGGGGATACACACACTGATTATAGTCAGTCACGGGGACACGCACACTGATTACAGTCAGTCTCGGGGATACACACACTGATTACAGTCAGTCTCGGGGATACACAAACTGATTACAGTCAGTCTCGTGGACACACACATTGATTACAGTCAGTCTCGGGGATACACACACTGGAAACAGTCAGTCTCGGGGATACACACACTGATTACAGTCAGTCTCGGGGATACACACACTGATTACAGTCTGTCTCGCAGATACACACACTGATTACAGTCTGTCTCGCAGATACACTCACTGATTACAGTCAGTCTCGAGGACACACACTGATTACAGTCAGTCTCGGGGACACACACTGATTACAGTCAGTCTTGGGGATACACACTGATTGCAGTCAGTCTCGGGGACACACACACTGATTACAGTCAGTCTCGAGGGAGACACCCACTGATTACAGTCAGTCTCGGGGACACACACTGATTACAGTCAGTCTCGGGGGATACACACACTGATTAAAATCAGTCTCGAGGATACACGCACTGATTACAGTCAGTCTCGGGGACACACACTGATTACAGTTAGTCTTGGGGATCCACACACTGATTACAGTCAGTCTCGGGGGGGGGGGGCACTGATTTCCGTCAGTCTCGGGGGGACACACTGATGACAGTCAGTCTCTGCGGATGACACACTGATTACAGCCAGTCTCAGGGACACTCACTGATTACAGTCAGTCTCGGGGATACACACACTGATTACAGTCAGTCTCGCGGATGTACACACTGATTATAGTCAGTCTCGGGGATACACACACTGATTACAGACAGTCTCGGGGGATACACACACTGATTACAGTCAGTCTCGGGGATAAACACACTGAATACTGTCAGTCTCGGGGATACACACACTGATTACTGTCAGTCTCGGGGGAGGGGACACACACTGATTACAGCCAGTCTCAGGGACACACACTGATTACAGTCAGTCTGGGACACACACACACACACACACTGATAACAGTCAGTCTCGGGGACACACACTGATTTCAGTCAGTCTCTGGGGACGACACACACTGATTACAGCCAGTCTCAGGGACACTCACTGATTACAGTCAGTCTCGGGGATACACATACTGATTACAGTCAGTCTCGGGGATACACACATTGATTACAGTCAGTCTCGGGGATACACACACTGATTACAGTCAGTCTCGGGGATACACACACTGATTACAGTCAGTCTCGGGGATACACACACTGATTACAGTCAGTCTGGGACACACACGCACACTGATTACAGTCAGTCTCGGGGACACACACTGATTTCAGTCAGTCTCTGAGGACGACACACACTGATTACAGCCAGTCTCAGGGACACTCACTGATTACAGTCAGTCTCGGGGACACACACTGATTACAGTCAGTCTTGGGGATACACACTGATTGCAGTCAGTCTCGGGGACACACACACTGATTACAGTCAGTCTCGGGGGAGACGCCCACTGATTACAGTCAGTCTCGGGGACACACACTGATTACAGTCAGTCTCGGGGGATACACACACTGAAAACAGTCAGTCTCGGGGGATACACACACTGATTAAAGTCAGTCTCGAGGATACACACACTGATTACAGTCCGTCTCGGGGACACACACTGATTACAGTCAGTCTCGGGGATCCACACACTGATTACAGTCAGTCTCGGGGGGGGCACTGATTTCCGTCAGTCTCGGGGACACATACTGATGACAGTCAGTCTCGGGGATACACACACTGATTACACTCAGTCTCGGGGGTACACTGATTACAGTCAGTCTCGGGGGGACACACACTGATTACAGTCAGTTTGGGACACACACACACACACACACGCACACACACTGATTACAGTCAGTCTCGGGGACACACACTGATTACAGTCAGTCTCTGGGGATGACACACACTGATTACAGCCAGTCTCAGGGACACTCACTGATTACAGTCAGTCTCGGGGATATACACTGACTACAGTCAGTCACGGGGACACACACACTGATTACAGTCAGTCTCGGGGGTACACACACTGATTACAGTCAGTCTCGGGGATACACACTGATTACAGTCTGTCTCTGGGGATGACACACACTGATTACAGCCAGTCTCAGGGACACTCACTGATTACAGTCAGTCTCGGGGGGTACACTGATTACAGTCAGTCTCGGGGAAACACACACTGATGACAGTCAGTCTGGGACACACACACACACTGATTACAGTCAGTCTCGGGGACACACACTGATTTCAGTCAGTCTCTGGGGACGACACACACTGATTACAGCCAGTCTCAGGGACACTCACTGATTACAGTCAGTCTCGGGGATACACACACTGATTACAGTCAGTCTCGGGGATACACACACTGATTACAGTCAGTCTCGAGGACACACACATTGATTACAGTCAGTCTCGGGGATACACACACTGATTACAGTCAGTCTCGGGGACACACACACTGATTACAGTCAGTCTCGGGGATACAAAAACTGATTACAGTCAGTCTCGAGGACACACCCATTGATTACAGTCAGTCTCGGGGGTTACACACACTGATTACAGTCAGTCTCGGGGGTTACACTCACTGATTACAGTCTGTCTCGCAGATACACACACTGATTACAGTCAGCCTCAGGGAGACACATGATTACAGCCAGTCTCGGGGACACACACTGATTACAGTCAGTCTCAGGAATACACACACTGATTACAGTCAGTCTTGGGGGTACACACACTGATTACACTCAGTCTCGGGGGGTACACTGATTACAGTCAGTCTCGGGGACACACACACTGATTACAGTCAGTTTGGGACACACACACACACAAACACACACTGATTACACTCAGTCTCGGGGGGTACACTGATTACAGTCAGTCTCGGGGACACACACACTGATTACAGTCAGTCTGGGACACACACACACACACACTGATTACAGTCAGTCTCGGGGACACACACTGATTTCAGTCAGTCTCTGGGGACGACACTCACTGATTACAGCCAGTCTCAGGGACACTCACTGATTACAGTCAGTCTCGGGGATACACACACTGATTACAGTCAGTCTCGAGGATACACACACTGATTACAGTCAGTGTCGGGGGATACACACACTGATTACAGTCAGTCTCGGGGACACACACATTGATTACAGTCAGTCTCGGGGATACACACACTGATTATAGTCAGTCACGGGGACACGCACACTGATTACAGTCAGTCTCGGGGATACACACACTGATTACAGTCAGTCTCGGGGATACACAAACTGATTACAGTCAGTCTCGTGGACACACACATTGATTACAGTCAGTCTCGGGGATACACACACTGATTACAGTCAGTCTCGGGGATACACACACTGATTACAGTCAGTCTCGGGGATACACACACTGATTACAGTCTGTCTCGGGGACACACACTGATTACAGTCTGTCTCGGGGACACACACTGATTACAGTCAGTCTCGGGGGGACATACACTGATAACAGTCAGTCTCGAGGATACACACACTGATTACAGTCAGTCTCGAGGATACACACACTGATTACAGTCAGTCTCGGGGGATAAACATACTGATTACAGTCAGTCTCTGGGGATACACACACTGATTACAGTCAGTCTCGGGGGATACACACACTGATTACAGTCAGTCTCGGGGATACACACACACTGATTACAGTCAGTCTCGGGGGGGGGACACTGATTACAGCCAGTCTCGGGGACACACACTGATTACAGTCTGTCTCGGGGGATACACACACTGATTACAGTCTGTCTCGGTGGATCCACACACTGATTACAGTCAGTCTCGGGGGATACACACTGATTACAGTCAGTCTCGGGGACACACGCTGATTACAGTCTGTCTCGGGGACGCACACTGATTACAGTCTGTCTCGGGGGGACACACTGATTACAGTCAGTCTCGGGGGGGCACACACTGATTACAGTCTGTCTCGGGGACACACACTGATTACAGTCAGTCTCGGGGGGACACACACTGATTACAGTCAGTCTCGAGGATACACACACTGATTACAGTCAGTGTCGGGGGATACACACACTGATTACAGTCAGTCTCGGGGGATACACACACTGATTACTGTCAGTCTCGAGGATACACACACTGATTACAGTCAGTCTCGGGGACGACACGCTGATTACAGTCTGTCTCGGGGACACACACTGATTACAGTCAGATTCGGGGATACACGCTGATTACAGTCTGTCTCGGGGACACACACTGATTACAGTCTGTCTTGGGGATACACACACTGATTACAGTCAGTCTCGGGGATACACACGCTGATTACAGTCAGTCTCGGGGATACACACTGATTACAGTCAGTCTCGGGGATACACACACTGATTACAGTCAGTCTCGGGGACACACACTGATTACAGTCAGTCTCGGGGATACACACACTGATTACATTCAGTCTCGGGGATACACACACTGATTACAGTCAGTCTCGGGGGACACACACACTGATTACAGTCAGTCTCGAGGATACACACACTGATTACAGTCAGTCTCGGGGATACACAAACTGATTACAGTCAGTCTCGTGGACACACACATTGATTACAGTCAGTCTCGGGGATACATACATTGATTACAGTCAGTCTCGGGGATACACACACTGATTACAGTCAGTCTCGGGGATACACACACTGATTACAGTCTGTCTCGGGGACACACACTGATTACAGTCTGTCTCGGGGACACACACTGATTACAGTCAGTCTCGGGGGGACATACACTGATAACAGTCAGTCTCGAGGATACACACACTGATTACAGTCAGTCTCGAGGATACACACACTGATTACAGTCAGTCTCGGGGGATAAACACACTGATTACAGTCAGTCTCTGGGGATACACACACTGATTACAGTCAGTCTCGGGGGATACACACACTGATTACAGTCAGTCTCGGGGATACACACACACTGATTACAGTCAGTCTCGGGGGGGGGACACTGATTACAGTCAGTCTCGGGGACACACACTGATTACAGTCTGTCTCGGGGGATACACACACTGATTACAGTCTGTCTCGGTGGAACCACACACTGATTACAGTCAGTCTCGGGGGATACACACTGATTACAGTCAGTCTCGGGGACACACGCTGATTACAGTCTGTCTCGGGGACGCACACTGATTACAGTCTGTCTCGGGGGGACACACTGATTACAGTCAGTCTCGGGGGGGCACACACTGATTACAGTCTGTCTCGGGGACACACACTGATTACAGTCAGTCTCGGGGGGACACACACTGATTACAGTCAGTCTCGAGGATACACACACTGATTACAGTCAGTGTCGGGGGATACACACACTGATTACAGTCAGTCTCGGGGGATACACACACTGATTACTGTCAGTCTCGAGGATACACACACTGATTACAGTCAGTCTCGGGGACGACACGCTGATTACAGTCTGTCTCGGGGACACACACTGATTACAGTCAGATTCGGGGATACACGCTGATTACAGTCTGTCTCGGGGACACACACTGATTACAGTCTGTCTTGGGGATACACACACTGATTACAGTCAGTCTCGGGGATACACACGCTGATTACAGTCAGTCTCGGGGATACACACTGATTACAGTCAGTCTCGGGGATACACACACTGATTACAGTCAGTCTCGGGGACACACACTGATTACAGTCAGTCTCGGGGGACACACACACTGATTACAGTCAGTCTCGAGGATACACACACTGATTACAGTCAGTCTCAGGGATACACACATTGATTACAGTCAGTCACGGGGACACACACTGATTACAGTCAGTCTCGGGGTACACACACTGATTACAGTCAGTCTCGAGGATACACGCACTGATTACAGTCCGTCTCGGGGATACACGCACTGATTACAGTCAGTCTCGAGGATACACACACTGATTACAGTCAGTCTCGGGGATACACACACTGATTACAG
Source organism: Scyliorhinus torazame (assembly GCF_047496885.1). NCBI lineage: Eukaryota > Metazoa > Chordata > Chondrichthyes > Carcharhiniformes > Scyliorhinidae > Scyliorhinus > Scyliorhinus torazame. The sequence goes on from NW_027307970.1 coordinate 191,015, forward strand.
TCAGTCTCGCGGATACACACACTGATTACAGTCAGTCTCGGGGATACACACACTGATTACAGTCAGTCTCGAGGATACACACACTGATTACAGTCAGTCTCGTGGATACACACACTGATTACAGTCAGTCTCGGGGACACGCTGATTACAGTCAGTCTCGGGGATACACACACTGATTACAGTCAGTCTCGGGGATACACACACTGATTACAGTCAGTCTCGGGGGGCACACTGATTACAGTCAGTCTTGGGGACACACACACTGATTACAGTCAGTCTCGGCGATACACGCACTGATTACAGTCATCCTCGGGGATACACGCACTGATTACAGTCAGCCTCGGGGACACACACTGATTACAGTCAGTCTCGGGGACACACACTGATTACAGTCAGTCTCGGGGACACACACTGATTACAGTCAGTCTCGGCGATTCACACACTGACTACAGTCAGTCTGGGGGATACACACACTGATTACAGTCAGTCTCGACGATACACACACTGACTACAGTCAGTCTCGGGGACACACTGATTATAGTCAGTCTCGGGGATACATACACTGATTACAGTCAGTCTCGGGGATACACACACTGATTACAGTCAGTCTCGGGGATACACACTGATTACAGTCAGTCACGGGGACACACACACTGATTACAGTCAGTCTCAGGGAGACACATGATTACAGTCAGTCTCGGGGACACACACTGATTACAGCCAGTCTCGAGGACACACACTGATTACAGCCAGTCTCGAGGACACACACTGATTACAGTCAGTCTCAGGAATACACACACTGATTACAGTCAGTCTCGGGGTTACACATACTGATTACAGTCAGTCTCGGGGATACACACACTGATTACAGTCAGTCTCGGGGGGGGGGGACACTGATTACAGTCAGTCTCGGGGACACACACTGATTACAGTCATTCTCAGGGACACACACTGATTACAGTCAGTCTCGGGGATACACACACTGATTACAGTCAGTCTCGCGGACACACAAACTGATTACAGTCAGTCTCGCGGATACACACACTGATTACAGTCAGCCCCGGGGCTACACACACTGATTACAGTCAGTCTCGGGGATACACATACTGATTACAGTCAGTCTGGGGGATACACACACTGATTACAGTCAGTCTCGGGGGGGGACATTGATTACAGTCAGTCTCGGGGACACACACTGATTACAGTCAGTCTCAGGGACACACACTGATTACAGTCAGTCTCGGGGATACACACACTGATTACAGTCAGTCTCGCGGACACACAAACTGATTACAGTCAGTCTCGCGGATACACACACTGATTACAGTCAGTCTCGGGGATACACACACTGATTACAGTCAGTCTCGAGGATACACACACTGATTACAGTCAGTCTCGAGGATACACACACTGATTACAGTCAGTCTCGGGGATACACACACTGATTACAGTCAGTCTCGGGGACACACACACTGATTACAGTCAGTCTCAGGGAGACTCATGATTACAGTCAGTCTCGGTGATACACACACTGATTACAGTCAGTCTCGGGGATACACACACTGATTACAGTCAGTCTCGGGGATACCCACACTGATTACAGTCAGTCTCGGTGGGGGGGCACACTGATTACAGTCAGTCTCGGGGATACACACACTGATTACAGTCAGTCTCGGGGATACACACTGATTACAGTCAGTCTCGGGGATACACACTGATTACAGACAGTCTAGGGGACACACACACTGATTACAGTCAGTCTCGGGGACACTTATTACAGTCAGTCTCGGGGACACTTATTACAGTCAGTCTCGGGGACACTGATTACAGTCAGTCTCGGGGACACTGATTACAGTCAGTCTCGGGGACACACTGATTACAGTCAGTCTCGGGAATACACACACTGATTACAGTCAGTCTCGGGGATACACACAGATTACAGTCAGTCTCGGGGACACACACTGCTTACAGTCAGTCTTGGGGATACACACTGATTGCAGTCAGTCTCGGGGACACACACACTGATTACAGTCAGTCTCGGGAATACACACACTGATTACAGGCAGTCTCGGGGATACACACACTGATTACAGTCAGTCTCGGGGATACACACACTGATTACAGTCAGTCTCGGGGACACACACTGATTACAGTCTGTCTCGGGGGATACACACTGATTACAGTCAGTCTCAGGAATACACATACTGATTACAGTCAGTCTCGGGGATACACATACTGATTACAGTCAGTCTCGGGGATACACATACTGATTACCGTCAGTCTCGGGGGGCACACTGATTACAGTCAGTCCCGGGGGGGACACTGATTACAGTCAGTCTCGGGGACATACACTGATTACAGTCAGTCTCGGGGATACACACTGATTACAGTCAGTCTCGGGGACACACACACTGATTACAGTCAGTCTCGGGGACACACACACTGATTACAGTCAGTCTCGGGGATACACACACTGATTACAGTCAGTCACAGGGGGGACACTGATTGCAGTCAGTCCCGGGGATACACACACTGATTACAGTCAGTCTTGGGGATACACACTGGTTGCAGTCAGTCTCGGGGACACACACACTGATTACAGTCAGTCTCGGGGGAGACACCCACTGATTACAGGCAGTCTCGGGGACACACACTGATTACAGTCAGTCTCGGGGGATACACACACTGATTAAAGTCAGTCTCGGGGGATACATACACTGATTAAAGTCAGTCTCGAGGATACACACACTGATTACAGTCAGTCTCGGGGATCCACACACTGATTACAGTCAGTCTCGCGGGGGGGGGGGGGCACTGATTTCCGTCAGTCTCGGGGACACACACTGATGACAGTCAGTCTCGGGGATACGCACACTGATTACAGTCAGTCTCAGGGATACACACACTGATTACAGTCAGTCTCGGGGATATACTCACTGATTAGAGTCAGTCTCGGGGATACACACACTGATTACAGTCAGTCTCGGGGGATACACACACTGATTACAGTCAGTCTCGGGGATACACACACTGAATACTGTCAGTCTCGGGGATCCACACACTGATTACAGTCAGTCTCGGGGGAGGGGACACACACTGATTACAGTCAGTCTCAGGGACACACACTGATTACAGTCAGTCTGGGACACACACACACACACACACACACACTGATTACAGTCAGTCTCGGGGACACACACTGATTTCAGTCAGTCTCTGGGGACGACACACACTGATTACAGCCAGTCTCAGGGACACTCACTGATTACAGTCAGTCTCAGGGATACACACACTGATTACAGTCAGTCTCGGGGATACACACACTGATTACATTCAGTCTCGAGGACACACACATTGATTACAGTCAGTCTCGGGGATACACAAACTGATTACAGTCAGTCTCGAGGACACACACATGGATTACAGTCAGTCTCGGGGATACACACACTGATTACAGTCTGTCTCGCAGATACACACACTGATTACAGTCAGTGACGGACACACACACACTGATTAATGTCAGTCTCGTGGATAAACTCACTGATTGCAGTCAATCTCGGGGGAGACACCCACTGATTACAGTCAGTCTCGGGGACACACATTGATTACAGTCAGTCTCGGGGGATGCACACACTGAAAACACTCAGTCTCGGGGGATACACACACTGATTAAAGTCAGTCTCGAGGATACACACACTGATTACAGTCAGTCTCGGGGACACACACAAATTACAGTCAGTCTCGGGGATCCACACACTGATTACACTCAGTCTCAGGGGGTACACTGATTACAGTCAGTCTCGGGGACACACACACTGATTACAGTCAGTTTGGGACACACACACACACACACTGATTACAGTCAGTCTCGGGGACACACACTGATTACAGTCAGTCTCTGGGGATGTCACACACTGATTATAGTCAGTCACGGGGACACGCACACTGATTACAGTCAGTCTCGAGGACACACACATTGATTACAGTCAGTCTCGGGGATCCACACACTGATTACAGTCAGTCTCGGGGGGGGGGGGGGCACTGATTTCCGTCAGTCTCGGGGACACACACTGATTACATTCAGTCTCGGGGGGTACACTGATTACAGTCAGTCTCGGGGACACACACACTGATTACAGTCAGTTTGGGACACACACACACACACACACACACTGATTACAGTCAGTCTCGCAGATACACACACTGATTACAGTCAGTCTCGAGGACACACACATTGATTACAGTCAGTCTCGTGGATACACTCACTGATTACAGTCTGTCTCGCAGATACACACACTGATTACGGTCAGTCTGGGGGACACACACACACTGATTACGGTCAGTCTGGGGGACACACACACACTGATTACAGTCAGTCTCGGGGACACACACTGATTACAGTCAGTCTCGGGGGAGACACCCACTGATTATAGTCAGTCTTGGGGATACACACTGATTGCAGTCAGTCTCGGGGACACACACACTGATTACAGTCAGTCTCGGGGGAGAGACCCACTGATTACAGTCAGTCTCGGGGACACACACTGATTACAGTCAGTCTTGGGGATACACACTGATTGCAGTCAGTCTCGGGGACACACACACTGATTACAGTCAGTCTCGGGGGAGACACCCACTGATTACAGTCAGTCTCGGGGACACACACTGATTACAGTCAGTCTCGGGGGATACACACACTGAAAACGGTCAGTCTCGGGGGATACACACACAGATTAAAGTCAGTCTCGAGGATACACACACTGATTACAGTCCGTCTCGGGGACACACACTGATTACAGTCAGTCTCGGGGGGTGCACTGATTACAGTCAGTCTCGGGGACACACACACTGATGACAGTCATGTCTGGGACACACACACACACACACACGCACACACACGGATTACAGTCAGTCTCGGGGACACACACTGATTACAGTCAGTCTCTGGGGATGACACACACTGATTACAGCCAGTCTCAGGGACACTCACTGATTACAGTCAGTCTCGGGATATACACTGATTACAGTCAGTCTCAGGGACACTCACTGATTACAGTCAGTCACGGGGACACACACACTGATTACAGCCAGTCTCAGGGACACTCACTGATTACAGTCAGTCACGGGGACACACACACTGATTACACTCAGTCTCAGGGAGACACATGATTACAGTCAGTCTCGGGGACACACACTGATTACAGCCAGTCTCGGGGACACACACAGATTACAGTCAGTCTCAGGAATACACACACTGATTACAGTCAGTCTCGGGGGTACACACACTGATTACAGTCAGTCTCGGGGATACACACACTGATTACAGTCTGTCTCTGGGGATGACACACATTGATTACAGCCAGTCTCAGGGACACTCACTGATTACAGTCAGTCTCGGGGGGTACACTGATTACAGTCAGTCTCGGGGACACACACACTGATGACAGTCAGTCTGGGACACACACACACACACACACACACTGATTACAGTCAGTCTCTGGGGACGACACACACTGATTACAGCCAGTCTCAGGGACACTCACTGATTACAGTCAGTCTCGGGGATACACACACTGATTACAGTCAGTCTCGGGGATACACACACTGATTACAGTCAGTCTCGAGGACACACACATTGATTACAGTCAGTCTCGGGGATACACACACTGATTATAGTCAGTCACGGGGACACGCACACTGATTACAGTCAGTCTCGGGGACACACACACTGATTACAGTCAGTCTCGGGGATACACAAACTGATTACAGTCAGTCTCGAGGACACACACATTGATTACAGTCAGTCTCGGGGATACACACACTGATTACAGTCAGTCTCGGGGATACACACACTGATTACAGTCAGTCTCGTGGATAAACTCACTGATTGCAGTCAGTCTCGTGGGTTACACACACTGATTACAGTCAGTCTCGGGGGTTACACTCACTGATTACAGTCTGTCTCGCAGATACACACACTGATTACAGTCAGTCTCAGGGAGACACATGATTACAGCCAGTCTCGGGGACACACACTGATTACAGTCAGTCTCAGGAATACACACACTGATTACAGTCAGTCTTGGGGGTACACACACTGATTACACTCAGTCTCGGGGGGTACACTGATTACAGTCAGTCTCGGGGACACACACTGATTACAGTCAGTTTGGGACACACACACACACACACACACACACTGATTACACTCAGTCTCGGGGGGTACACTGATTACAGTCAGTCTCGGGGACACACACACTGATTACAGTCAGTCTGGGACACACACACACACACACTGATTACAGTCAGTCTCGGGAACACACACTGATTTCAGTCAGTCTCTGGGGACGACACACACTGATTACAGCCAGTCTCAGGGACACTCACTGATTACAGTCAGTCTCGGGGATACACACACTGATTACAGTCAGTCTCGAGGACACACACATTGATTACAGTCAGTCTCGGGGATACACACACTGATTATAGTCAGTCGCGGGGACACGCACACTGATTACAGTCAGTCTCGGGGATACACACACTGATTACAGTCAGTCTCGGGGATACACAAACTGATTACAGTCAGTCTCGTGGACACACACATTGATTACAGTCAGTCAGGGGGATACACACACTGGAAACAGTCAGTCTCGGGGATACACACACTGATTACAGTCAGTCTCGGGGATACACACACTGATTACAGTCTGTCTCGCAGATACACACACTGATTACAGTCTGTCTCGCAGATACACTCACTGATTACAGTCAGTCTCGAGGACACACACTGATTACAGTCAGTCTCGGGGACACACACTGATTACAGTCAGTCTTGGGGATACACACTGATTGCAGTCAGTCTCGGGGACACACACACTGATTACAGTCAGTCTCGGGGGAGACACCCACTGATTACAGTCAGTCTCGGGGGCACACACTGATTACAGTCAGTCTCGGGGGATACACACACTGATTAAAATCAGTCTCGAGGATACACACACTGATTACAGTCAGTCTCGGGGACACACACTGATTACAGTTAGTCTTGGGGATCCACACACTGATTACAGTCAGTCTCGGGGGGGGGGCACTGATTTCCGTCAGTCTCGGGGGGACACACTGATGACAGTCAGTCTCTGCGGATGACACACTGATTACAGCCAGTCTCAGGGACACTCACTGATTACAGTCAGTCTCGGGGATACACACACTGATTACAGTCAGTCTCGGGGATGTACACACTGATTAGAGTCAGTCTCGGGGATACACACACTGATTACCGTCAGTCTCGGGGGATACACACACTGATTACAGTCAGTCTCGGGGATAAACACACTGAATACTGTCAGTCTCGGGGATACACACACTGATTACTGTCAGTCTCGGGGGAGGGGACACACACTGATTACAGCCAGTCTCAGGGACACACACTGATTACAATCAGTCTGGGACACACACACACACACACACACTGATAACAGTCAGTCTCGGGGACACACACTGATTTCAGTCAGTCTCTGGGGACGACACACACTGATTACAGCCAGTCTCAGGGACACTCACTGATTACAGTCAGTCTCGGGGATACACACACTGATTACAGTCAGTCTCGGGGATACACACACTGATTACAGTCAGTCTCGAGGACACACATTGATTAAAGTCAGTCTCGGGGATACACACACTGATTACAGTCAGTCTCGTGGATACACACACTGATTACAGTCTGTCTCGCAGATACACACACTGATTACAGTCAGTGTCGGACACACACACACTGATTAGAGTCAGTCTCGGGAACCCACACACTGTTTACTGTCAGTCTTGGGGATACACACTGATTGCAGTCAGTCTCGGGGACACACACACTGATTACAGTTAGTCTCGGGGGAGACACCCACTGATTACAGTCAGTCTCGGGGACACACACTGATTACAGTCAGTCTTGGGGATACACTCACTGATTACAGTCTGTCTCGCAGATCCACACACTGATTACAGTCAGTCTGCGGGATACTCACACTGATTACAGTCAGTCTCGTGGATACACTCACTGATTACAGTCTGTCTCGCAGATACACACACTGATTACGGTCAGTCTCGGGGATACACACACTGGTTACAGTCAGTCTGGGACACACACACACACACACTGATTACAGTCAGTCTCGGGGACATACACTGATTTCAGTCAGTCTCTGGGGACGACACACACTGATTACAGCCAGTCTCAGGGACACTCACTGATTACAGTCAGTCTCAGGGATACACACACTGATTACAGTCAGTCTCGGGGATACACACACTGATTACAGTCAGTCTCGAGGACACACACATTGATTACAGTCAGTCTCGAGGATACACACACTGATTATAGTCAGTCACGGGGACACGCACACTGATTACAGTCAGTCTCGAGGACACACACATTGATTACAGTCAGTCTCGGGGATCCACACACTGATTACAGTCAGGCTCGGGGGGGGGCACTGATTTCCGTCAGTCTCGGGGACACACACTGATTACACTCAGTCTCGGGGGGTACACTGATTACAGTCAGTCTCGGGGAGACACACACTGATTACAGTCAGTTTGGGACACACACACACACACACACACTGATTACAGTCAGTCTCGCAGATACACACACTGATTACAGTCAGTCTCGCAGATACACACACTGATTACAGTCAGTCTCGAGGACACACACATTGATTACAGTCAGTCTCGTGGATACACTCACTGATTACAGTCTGTCTCGCAGATACACACACTGATTACGGTCAGTCTCGGGGATACACAGACTGATTACAGTCAGTCTCGGGGACACACACTGATTTCAGTCAGTCTCTGAGGACGACACACACTGATTACAGCCAGTCTCAGGGACACTCACTGATTACAGTCAGTCTCGGGGACACACACTGATTACAGTCAGTCTCGGGGGAGACACCCACTGATTACAGTCAGTCTTGGGGATACACACTGATTGCAGTCAGTCTCGGGGACACACACACTGATTACAGTCAGTCTCGGGGGGGAGACCCACTGATTACAGTCAGTCTCGGGGACACACACTGATTACAGTCAGTCTTGGGGATACTCACTGATTGCAGTCAGTCTCGGGGACACACACACTGATTACAGTCAGTCTCGGGGAAGACACCCACTGATTACAGTCAGTCTCGGGGACACACACTGATTACAGTCAGTCTCGGGGGATACACACACTGAAAACAGTCAGTCTCGGGGGATACACACACAGATTAAAGTCAGTCTCAAGGATACACACACTGATTACAGTCCGTCTCGGGGACACACACTGATTACAGTCAGTCTCGGGGGGTGCACTGATTACAGTCAGTCTCGGGGACACACACACTGATGACAGTCAGTCTGGGACACACACACACACGCACACACACGGATTACAGTCAGTCTCGGGGACACACACTGATTACAGTCAGTCTCTGGGGATGACACACACTGATTACAGCCAGTCTCAGGGACACTCACTGATTACAGTCAGTCTCGGGGATATACACTGATTACAGTAAGTCACGGGGACACACACACTGATTACAGTCAGTCTCAGGGAGACACATGATTACAGTCAGTCTCGGGGACACACACTGATTACAGCCAGTCTCGGGGACACACACTGATTACAGTCAGTCTCAGGAATACACACACTGATTAAAGTCAGTCTCGGGGGTACACACACTGATTACAGTCAGTCTCGGGGATACACACACTGATTACAGTCTGTCTCTGGGGATGACACACATTGATTACAGCCAGTCTCAGGGACACTCACTGATTACAGTCAGTCTCGGGGGGTACACTGATTACAGTCAGTCTCGGGGACACACACACTGATGACAGTCAGTCTGGGACACACACACACACACACACACTGATTACAGTCAGTCTCTGGGGACGACACACACTGATTACAGCCAGTCTCAGGGACACTCACTGATTACAGTCAGTCTCGGGGATACACACACTGATTACAGTCAGTCTCGGGCATACACACACTGATTACAGTCAGTCTCGAGGACACACACATTGATTACAGTCAGTCTCGGGGATACACACACTGATTATAGTCAGTCACGGGGACACGCACACTGATTACAGTCAGTCTCGGGGACACACACACTGATTACAGTCAGTCTCGGGGATACACAAACTGATTACAGTCAGTCTCGAGGACACACACATTGATTACAGTCAGTCTCGGGGATACACACACTGATTACAGTCAGTCTCGGGGATACACACACTGATTACAGTCAGTCTCGTGGATAAACTCACTGATTGCAGTCAGTCTCGGGGGTTACACACACTGATTACAGTCAGTCTCGGGGGTTACACTCACTGATTACAGTCTGTCTCGCAGATACACACACTGATTACAGTTAGTCTCAGGGAGACACATGATTACAGCCAGTCTCGGGGACACACACTGATTACAGTCAGTCTCAGGAATACACACACTGATTACAGTCAGTCTTGGGGGTACACACACTGATTACACTCAGTCTCGGGGGGTACACTGATTACAGTCAGTCTCGGGGACACACACTGATTACAGTCAGTTTGGGACACACACACACACACTGATTACACTCAGTCTCGGGGGGTACACTGATTACAGTCAGTCTCGGGGACACACACTGATTACAGTCAGTTTGGGACACACACACTGATTACACTCAGTCTCGGGGGGTACACTGATTACAGTCAGTCTCGGGGACACACACACTGATTACAGTCAGTCTGGGACACACACACACACACACTGATTACAGTCAGTCTCGGGGACACACACTGATTTCAGTGTCTCTGGGGACGACACACACTGATTACAGCCAGTCTCAGGGACACTCACTGATTACAGTCAGTCTCGGGGATACACACACTGATTACAGTCAGTCTCGAGGACACACACATTGATTACAGTCAGTCTCGGGGATACACACACTGATTATAGTCAGTCACGGGGACACGCACACTGATTACAGTCAGTCTCGGGGATACACACACTGATTACAGTCAGTCTCGGGGATACACAAACTGATTACAGTCAGTCTCGTGGACACACACATTGATTACAGTCAGTCTCGGGGATACACACACTGGAAACAGTCAGTCTCGGGGATACACACATTGATTACAGTCAGTCTCAGGGATACACACACTGATTACAGTCTGTCTCGCAGATACACACACTGATTACAGTCTGTCTCGCAGATACACTCACTGATTACAGTCAGTCACGAGGACACACACTGATTACAGTCAGTCTCGGGGACACACACTGATTACAGTCAGTCTTGGGGATACACACTGATTGCAGTCAGTCTCGGGGACACACACACTGATTACAGTCAGTCTCGGGGGAGACACCCACTGATTACAGTCAGTCTCGGGGACACACACTGATTACAGTCAGTCTCGGGGGATACACACACTGATTAAAGTCAGTCTCGAGGATACACACACTGATTACAGTCAGTCTCGGGGACACACACTGATTACAGTTAGTCTTGGGGATCCACACACTGATTACAGTCAGTCTCGGGGGGGGGGGGCACTGATTTCCGTCAGTCTCGGGGGGGGACACTGATGACAGTCAGTCTCTGGGGATGACACACTGATTACAGCCAGTCTCAGGGACACTCACTGATTACAGTCAGTCTCGGGGATACACACACTGATTACAGTCAGTCTCGGGGATGTACACACTGATTAGAGTCAGTCTCGGGGATACACACACTGATTACAGTCAGTCTCGGGGGATACCCACACTGATTACAGTCAGTCTCGGGGATAAACACACTGAATACTGTCAGTCTCGGGGATACACACACTGATTACTGTCAGTCTCGGGGGAGGGGACACACACTGATTACAGCCCGTCTCAGGGACACACACTGATTACAGTCAGTCTGGGACACACACACACACACACACACACTGATTACAGTCAGTCTCGGGGACACACACTGATTTCAGTCAGTCTCTGGGGACGAAACACACTGATTACAGCCAGTCTCAGGGACACTCACTGATTACAGTCAGTCTCGGGGATACACACACTGATTACAGTCAGTCTCGGGGATACACACACTGATTACAGTCAGTCTCGGGGACACACACACTGATTACAGTCAGTTTGGGACACACACACACACACACACACTGATTACAGTCAGTCTCGCAGATACACACACTGATTACAGTCAGTCTCGAGGACACACACATTGATTACAGTCAGTCTCGTGGATACACTCACTGATTACAGTCTGTCTCGCAGATACACACACTGATTACGGTCAGTCTCGGGGATACACAGACTGATTACAGTCAGTCTCGGGGACACACACTGATTACAGTCAGTCTCGGGGACACACACTGATTACAGTCAATCTTGGGGATACACACTGGTTGCAGTCAGTCTCGGGGACACACACACTGACTACAGTCAGTCTCGGGGTAGACACCCACTGATTACAGTCAGTCTCGGGGACACACACTGATTACAGTCAGTCTCGGGGGATACACACACTGATTAAAGTCAGTCTCGAGGATACACACACTGATTACAGTCAGTCTCGGGGATACACACTGATTACAGTCAGTCTTGGGGATCCACACACTGATTACAGTCTGTCTCGGGGGGGGGCACTGATTTCCGTCAGTCTCGGGGACACACACTGATGACAGTCAGTCTCGGGGATACACACACTGATTACACTCAGTCTCGGGGGGTACACTGATTACAGTCAGTCTCGGGGACACACACACTGATTACCGTCAGTTTGGGACACACACACACACTGATTACGGTCAGTCTCGGGGACACACACTGATTACAGTCAGTCTCTGGGGATGACACACTGATTGCAGCCAGTCTCAGGGACACTCACTGATTACAGTCAGTCTCTGGGATACACACACTGATTAGAGTCAGTCTCGGGGATACACACACTGATTACAGTCAGTCTCGGGGATACACACACTGATTACAGTCAGTCTCGGGGATACACACACTGATTACAGTCAGTCTCGGGGATACACAAACTGATTACAGTCAGTCTCGAGGACACACATTGATTAAAGTCAGTCTCGGGGATACACACACTGATTACAGTCAGTCTCGTGGATACACACACTGATTACAGTCTGTCTCGCAGATACACACACTGATTACAGTCAGTGTCGGACACACACACACTGATTAGAGTCAGTCTCGGGAACCCACACACTGTTTACTGTCAGTCTTGGGGATACACACTGATTGCAGTCAGTCTCGGGGACACACACACTGATTACAGTTAGTCTCGGGGGAGACACTCACTGATTACAGTCAGTCTCGGGGACACACACTGATTACAGTCAGTCTTGGGGATACACTCACTGATTACAGTCTGTCTCGCAGATACACACACTGATTACAGTCAGTCTCGGGGATACTCACACTGATTACAGTCAGTCTCGTGGATACACTCACTGATTACAGTCTGTCTCGCAGATACACACACTGATTACGGTCAGTCTCGGGGATACACACACTGGTTACAGTCAGTCTGGGACACACACACACACACACTGATTACAGTCAGTCTCGGGGACATACACTGATTTCAGTCAGTCTCTGGGGACGACACACACTGATTACAGCCAGTCTCAGGGACACTCACTGATTACAGTCAGTCTCAGGGATACACACACTGATTACAGTCAGTCTCGGGGATACACACACTGATTACTGTCAGTCTCGAGGACACACACATTGATTACAGTCAGTCTCGGGGATACACACACTGATTATAGTCAGTCACGGGGACATGCACACTGATTACAGTCAGTCTCGAGGACACACACATTGATTACAGTCAGTCTCGGGGATCCACACACTGATTACAGTCAGTCTCGGGGGGGGGGCACTGATTTCCGTCAGTCTCGGGGACACACACTGATTACACTCAGTCTCGGGGGGTACACTGATTACAGTCAGTCTCGGGGACACACACACTGATTACAGTCAGTTTGGGACACACACACACACACACACACACACTGATTACAGTCAGTCTCGCAGATACACACACTGATTACATTCAGTCTCGAGGACACACACATTGATTACAGTCAGTCTCGTGGATACACTCACTGATTACAGTCTGTCTCGCAGATACACACACTGATTACGGTCAGTCTCGGGGATACACAGACTGATTACAGTCAGTCTCGGGGACACACACTGATTATAGTCAGTCTCGGGGACACACACTGATTACAGTCAATCTTGGGGATACACACTGATTACAGTCAGTCTCGGGGACACACACTGATTACAGTCAGTCTCGGGGGATACACACACTGATTAAAGTCAGTCTCGAGGATACACACACTGATTACAGTCAGTCTCGGGGATACACACTGATTACAGTCAGTCTTGGGGATCCACACACTGATTACAGTCTGTCTCGGGGGGGGGCACTGATTTCCGTCAGTCTCGGGGACACACACTGATTACCGTCAGTTTGGGACACACACACACACTGATTACGGTCAGTCTCGGGGACACACACTGATTACAGTCAGTCTCTGGGGATGACACACTGATTGCAGCCAGTCTCAGGGACACTCACTGATTACAGTCAGTCTCTGGGATACACACACTGATTACAGTCAGTCTCGGGGATACACACACTGATTACAGTCAGTCTCGTGGATACACACACTGATTACAGTCAGTCTCGGGGATACACACACTGATTACAGTCAGTCTCGGCGATACACACACTGATTACAGTCAGTCTCAGGGACACACACACTGATTACAGTCTGTCTCGGGGATACACACACTGATTACAGTCAGTCTCGGGGATGCACACACTGATTACAGTCAGTCTCGGGGATGTACACACTGATTAGAGTCAGTCTCTGGGATACACAGTCAGTCTCTGGGATACACACACTGATTACAGTCAGTCTCGGGGATAAACACACTGATTACAGTATGTCTCGCAGATACACACACTGATTACAGTCAGTGTCGGACACACACACACTGATTAGAGTCAGTCTCGGGGACCCACACACTGTTTACTGTCAGTCTTGGGGATACACACTGATTGCAGTCAGTCTCGGGGGAGACACCCACTGATTACAGTCAGTCTCGGGGACACACACTGATTACAGTCAGTCTTGGGGATACACTCACTGATTACAGTCTGTCTCGCAGATACACACACTGATTACAGTCAGTCTCGGAGATATTCACACTGATTACAGTCAGTCTCGGGGATACTCACACTGATTACAGTCAGTCTCGTGGATACACTCACTGATTACAGTCTGTCTCGCAGATACACACACTGATTACAGTCAGTCTCGGGGACACACACACTGATTACCGTCAGTTTGGGACACACACACACACTGATTACGGTCAGTCTCGGGGACACACACTGATTACAGTCAGTCTCTGGGGATGACACACTGATTGCAGCCAGTCTCAGGGACACTCACTGATTACAGTCAGTCTCTGGGATACACACACTGATTAGAGTCAGTCTCGGGGATACACACACTGATTACAGTCAGTCTCGGGGATACACACACTGATTACAGTCAGTCTCGGGGATACACACACTGATTACAGTCAGTCTCGGGGATACACAAACTGATTACAGTCAGTCTCGAGGACACACATTGATTAAAGTCAGTCTCGGGGATACACACACTGATTACAGTCAGTCTCGTGGATACACACACTGATTACAGTCTGTCTCGCAGATACACACACTGATTACAGTCAGTGTCGGACACACACACACTGATTAGAGTCAGTCTCGGGAACCCACACACTGTTTACTGTCAGTCTTGGGGATACACACTGATTGCAGTCAGTCTCGGGGACACACACACTGATTACAGTTAGTCTCGGGGGAGACACTCACTGATTACAGTCAGTCTCGGGGACACACACTGATTACAGTCAGTCTTGGGGATACACTCACTGATTACAGTCTGTCTCGCAGATACACACACTGATTACAGTCAGTCTCGGGGATACTCACACTGATTACAGTCAGTCTCGTGGATACACTCACTGATTACAGTCTGTCTCGCAGATACACACACTGATTACGGTCAGTCTCGGGGATACACACACTGGTTACAGTCAGTCTGGGACACACACACACACACACTGATTACAGTCAGTCTCGGGGACATACACTGATTTCAGTCAGTCTCTGGGGACGACACACACTGATTACAGCCAGTCTCAGGGACACTCACTGATTACAGTCAGTCTCAGGGATACACACACTGATTACAGTCAGTCTCGGGGATACACACACTGATTACAGTCAGTCTCGAGGACACACACATTGATTACAGTCAGTCTCGGGGATACACACACTGATTATAGTCAGTCACGGGGACATGCACACTGATTACAGTCAGTCTCGAGGACACACACATTGATTACAGTCAGTCTCGGGGATCCACACACTGATTACTGTCAGTCTCGGGGGGGGGGCACTGATTTCCGTCAGTCTCGGGGACACACACTGATTACACTCAGTCTCGGGGGGTACACTGATTACAGTCAGTCTCGGGGACACACACACTGATTACAGTCAGTTTGGGACACACACACACACACACACACTGATTACAGTCAGTCTCGCAGATACACACACTGATTACATTCAGTCTCGAGGACACACACATTGATTACAGTCAGTCTCGTGGATACACTCACTGATTACAGTCTGTCTCGCAGATACACACACTGATTACGGTCAGTCTCGGGGATACACAGACTGATTACAGTCAGTCTCGGGGACACACACTGATTATAGTCAGTCTCGGGGACACACACTGATTACAGTCAATCTTGGGGATACACACTGATTGCAGTCAGTCTCGGGGACACACACACTGACTACCGTCAGTCTCGGGGTAGACACCCACTGATTACAGTCAGTCTCGGGGACACACACTGATTACAGTCAGTCTCGGGGGATACACACACTGATTAAAGTCAGTCTCGAGGATACACACACTGATTACAGTCAGTCTCGGGGATACACACTGATTACAGTCAGTCTTGGGGATCCACACACTGATTACAGTCTGTCTCGGGGGGGGGGCACTGATTTCCGTCAGTCTCGGGGACACACACTGATTACCGTCAGTTTGGGACACACACACACACTGATTACGGTCAGTCTCGGGGACACACACTGATTACAGTCAGTCTCTGGGGATGACACACTGATTGCAGCCAGTCTCAGGGACACTCACTGATTACAGTCAGTCTCTGGGATACACACACTGATTACAGTCAGTCTCGGGGATACACACACTGATTACAGTCAGTCTCGTGGATACAGACACTGATTACAGTCAGTCTCGGGGATACACACACTGATTACAGTCAGTCTCGGGGATACACACACTGATTACAGTCAGTCTCAGGGACACACACACTGATTACAGTCTGTCTCGGGGATACACACACTGATTACAGTCAGTCTCGGGGATGCACACACTGATTACAGTCAGTCTCGGGGATGTACACACTGATTAGAGTCAGTCTCTGGGATACACACACTGATTACAGTCAGTCTCGGGGGATACACACACTGATTACAGTCAGTCTCGGGGATACACACACTGAATACTGTCAGTCTCAGGGACACACACTGATTACAGTCCGTCTGGGACACACACACACACACACACACACTGATTACAGTCAGTCTCGGGGACACACACTGATTACAGTCAGTCTCGGGGATACACACACTGATTACAGTCAGTCTCGTGGATACACACACTGATTACAGTCAGTCTCGGGGATACACACACTGATTACAGTCAGTCTCGGGGATACACAAACTGATTACAGTCAGTCTCGAGGTCACACACATTGATTACAGTCAGTCTCTGGGATACACACACTGATTACAGTCAGTCTCGGGGATAAACACACTGATTACAGTATGTCTCGCAGATACACACACTGATTACAGTCAGTGTCGGACACACACACACTGATTAGAGTCAGTCTCGGGGACCCACACACTGTTTACTGTCAGTCTTGGGGATACACACTGATTGCAGTCAGTCTCGGGGGAGACACCCACTGATTACAGTCAGTCTCGGGGACACACACTGATTACAGTCAGTCTTGGGGATACACTCACTGATTACAGTCTGTCTCGCAGATACACACACTGATTACAGTCAGTCTCGGAGATATTCACACTGATTACAGTCAGTCTCGGGGATACTCACACTGATTACAGTCAGTCTCGTGGATACACTCACTGATTACAGTCTGTCTCGCAGATACACACACTGATTACGGTCAGTCTCGGGGATACACACACTGATTACAGCCAATCTCAGGGACACACACTGATTACAGTCAGTCTGGGACACAAACACACACTGATTACAGTCAGTCTCGGGGACATACACTGATTTCAGTCAGTCTCTGGGGACGACACACACTGATTACAGCCAGTCTCAGGGACACTCACTGATTTCAGTCAGTCTCAGGGATACACACACTGATTACAGTCAGTCTCGGGGATACACACACTGATTACAGTCAGTCTCGAGGACACACACATTGATTACAGTCAGTCTCGGGGATACACACACTGATTATAGTCAGTCACGGGGACACGCACACTGATTACAGTCAGTCTCGAGGACACACACATTGATTACAGTCAGTCTCGGGGATCCACACACTGATTACAGTCAGTATCGGGGACATACACTGATTTCAGTCAGTCTCTGGGGACGACACACACTGATTACAGTCAGTCTCGGGGTTACACACACTGATTACTGTCAGTCTCGGGGACACACACTGATTACAGTCAGTCTCGGGGGTTACACACACTGATTACAGTCAGTCTCGGGGACACACACACTGATTACAGTCAGTCTCGGGGACACACATACTGATTACAGTCAGTCTCGGGGGTTACACACACTGATTACTGTCAGTCTCGGGGGTTACACACACTGATTACAGTCAGTCTCGGGGATACAGACATACTGATTACAGTCCATCTCGGGGGTTACACACACTGATTACAGTCAGTCTCAGGGATACACACACTGATTACAGTCAGTCTCGGGGACACACACACTGATTACAGTCAGTCTCGGGGACACACACACTGATTACAGTCAGTCTCAGGGACACACACTGATTACAGTCATTCTCATGGACACACACTGATTACAGTCCGTCTCGGGGGATACACACACTGATTACAGTCAGTCTCGGGGACACACTCACTGATTACAGTCAGTCTCGAGGACACACACACTGATTACTGTCAGTCTCGGGGACACACACATTGATTACAGTCAGTCTCGAGGATACACGCACTGATTACAGTCAGTCTCGGGGACACACACACTGATTACTGTCAGTCTCGAGGACACACACACTGATTACTGTCAGTCTCGGGGACACACACACTGATTACTGTCAGTCTCGAGGACACACACACTGATTACAGTCAGTCTCGGGGATACACTCACTGATTACAGTCAGTCTCGGGGACACACTCACTGATTACAGTCAGTCTCGGGGGTTACACACACTGATTACAGTCAGTCTCGGGGGTTACACACACTGATTAGAGTCAGTCTCGGGGATGCACACACTGATCATAGTCAGTCTCGGGGACACACTCACTGATTACAGTCAGTCTCGGGGGTTACACACACTGATTACAGTCAGTCTCGGGGGTTACACTCACTGATTACTGTCAGTCTCGGGGATACACACACTGATTACTGTCAGTCTCGCAGATACACATATTGATGACCGTCAGTTTCGGGGACACTGACCGAAAGACTAGTTTTAAGTGTTGTTGAGATCACACCTCTTGTGCTGTCTGTAATTCTGGTCTGAAATGAGGGGTGCACTTGCACTGGAGGCAGTCCAGAGAAGATTCACTGTGGTCGATTCCGGAGATGGAGGGAGCTGGCCAACTGAGGAAAGGGTGGTTGGTCCGTTTCTCGTTGTAGTTCCGAAGAATGAGATGTGCTTATATTGAACCAGGAAGATTTGGAAGGGTTTGACAGGCTGGAGGCTGAGAGCATCTTTACGCTTGTGGAGTACACAATTTCAGAATAAGGCGGTCTCCCACTGCGCATGGGGACAAGAAAGAATTTCTTCTCTCAGAGGGTCATTGCTCTGTGAATTCTGCCCCCCCCCCTCCCGGGAAGGGAGGAGGCTGTGGGTCATCGAATATATTCAAGGCCGAGTTGCACAGATTTCTGATTAACAAGGGTGTCGAGGGGTGCGGCAGGGAATTGGAGTTGATACCTCTATCGTATTGGCCACCATCTTCCAGAATCGCAGGCTGAGTGGATTCCTTCTGCTCCTGTTGTTGGCGTGTTGGCAAGGCAATGGAGTTAAATCCAGCCCCAATAACAGGAACAAGCCATTGCGCTCAGTGGATCAGTGCCAGGAGATATCTCTGCCCATTACAGGTTGCTGCCCTACGCTATTTACATCCTCAAACACCAGGATGGTAAATCTCACAGGCTGCGAGACGGCTCGCAGTACGGCATGTCTTGTCTCAATATTCGGGTTTTTTTTTTAAATGAGGGAGTCACAGATTGTAACCAATTATAAAGGGAAATTGGCAATAAAGGACAGACAGACAGACATACGAGATCTTAAGCAAGATAATAACAGAAATTATGCGTGTGTTCACAGAACTCCGGAAACCCAGGAACCCCAGAGGAAGGCCGACAAAGATGAAGACAGCCTTTGTGTTCACATGGATCTTAGCGGGATCCCTTCAGTTGCGCGCGGACGCTATCTTTGTCCGAAATGGAGTACGGTCCGGAAAACTTTGGGGAAAGGAATGAACTGGGGTTGTAAAGGGAAAGCATAACTTGTTGCCCGGCTGTAAACCCAGTGGCGTGTACTGTTTTGTCGAAACAGGCCTTGCTCTGTTTCTTCCTGGTTCCAAGCCTCACTGCTGCGGCGAGTTGGGCTGTCTTTATGTTCTGTATCAGTTGTTTAACCGCATTTTCATGCGTGAGGACTGTAACTGCGGGGCTGGCCAAATCCAGTCCGAATAAATACTCAGTGCCTTTCATGGGGCGCCCAGACATGAGGGTGTGGGGGGTGTAACCTGTGGGTGTAGATACCGTGTTTCTTGAAAACATTAAAGCAAATGGGAGTACTGGATCCCAGGTGCTGTTATTCTGCTGTACCATTTTCCTGAGGGTAGCTTTCAATGTCCTATTCGTGCGTTCTACAATACCACTTGACTGGGGGTGGTATGCGAAATCGAACTTTTGTTTAATGCCGAAAACCGTGAGGACGTTTTTCATTACAAGTCCTGTGAAATGGGAGCCTTGATCGGACTCTATACTGTGAGGGAGGCCCCATCTTGTAAAGATGTGGTGTGTTAATATTTTAGCCGTTGTCTTGGCCGTATTAGTTCGTGATGGAAATGCTTCCACCCATTTTGTGAAGGTGTCTATGACCACCAACACATACTTACAACTATTTCTGCAAGGGGGTAGGTGTCCTATATAATCTATCTGGAGATTTGTCCAGGGTCCATTAACGGGGCGGGTATGACTAATTCGCATATCTGTCCGGATTGTTCTGGGCACAGATTAAGCAATTCTCGATGTAGTGCATTACATCGGTTTTTAAATCAGGCCACCAGCAGAGCGGTCTGAGGTGGGCTAGGGTGGGTTCAATTCCTTGGTGTCCATGATTGTCATGGAGCTGACAAATGATCTGGTTCCTGTCCTGGCTGGGAACTATATAAATGCCATCCATTAAAATCACACCGTCGTGTGTGGTGATTGCGATTTTAAACTTGTCGTACGGGGCTGGGAACGTTCCCTTTAAAACTTCCCTGAGTTTCTCGTCCTCTTTCTGGGCCTTCGCTAAATCCTGAATGTTGGTCTGTGAGACCTGAACTGCGTGTACTGAGGTGCTCTCGGAAGGGTGGGTGGGGGGGGGGGGGTTCCCAAAACTAACCATGCCTGGAGCCTGCCTTCGCTAGGGCATCTGCTTTAACGTTACCAGGGGGGAAGAACGGTGATAACTGCGAACCTTAATTATGCCGTATTTCCTATCCTTCACTGTCTAAGATATGGCGGAGTAATGGGGCTGAGGGTAGGGGTTTACCGTCCGCGGAAACAAATCCTCTTGTTTCGCACAGGGGTAGGAACTCTGTCAAACTATTACATGCATATAAGCTGTCCGAATAGATATCTGCTGGGGTCGGGAACGAGTCGGGGTGGTCTGCAATATATGCATTTGCTGCCAGCTCTGCTGCCTGCGAGCCTAAGTGTCCTGGCAACTTTAATGAAATCTCATCTAGGGTGTGTCCCTGCGCGTCCTCTACGTAAATACCGCAACCGGTAATTCTCTCTCCATTTAACACTGTGGATGAGCCATCCACATAAATCTTCAGGGGTGCGCACGTGTCTGTGGGCTGGGGTCTCTGGGGTGTACTACCTGTTTTCCTGGGGGGTGTTTTGGGAATAAATGGGCCTGTGTTGTGTTGTGTTGTGATGATCTCACATTCGTGAGGGGTGCCTGCATACTGCAAATTATCGGCAAGGAATATGTGGGTTTTGGTTCTCTTTACCGTGAGGTCCCGTCCCTGGAAAAGAAGCACAGATTTGGCTGACTGTGCCATCCTTAAGTCGGCCGTCTCACAATAGCTGTGTTGGGGTGTGTTCTGTGAGGATGGTGATGGGGTTGAGTCCTGTAATGTAGGCGAAGTATTGTACTGCCCAAAAAACTCCGAGCAGGTGCCTTTCGCAGGCAGAACATCCGTGCTCCACAGGGTCTAACACGCATGAGGCGTATGCTATGGGGCGTAATTGGTCATGGCGTTCCTGGAGGAGCACGGCCGAAAGGGTTCGGTCGGTGCTTGCTACCTCGATAGCGTACGGGGAAAGTGGATCTGGGACCTGTAGTGCGGGGCTGTGCTGAGGGCTCTTTTTAAAGCGTCCATGGCATCTATATGCTGTGGAAGCCATTCCCAAGGGGCCTGTTTCTTGAGAAGTTCGGATAGGGGCGCTGCTTTAGTGGCGAAACCGTCAATATGGTTTCGGCAGTAACCAGCTAGTCCTAAAAATGAGCGGAGGGTTGAGACATTGTGGGGAAGTGCAATTTGACGATCGAGTCAATTCTCTTGTGCTCGATCTCGCGTTTACCATGAGTGATCACTGTTCCCAAGTAAATCACCTTTTCTTTCCGAATCTGGGCCTTCTTGGGGTTGACTTTACAACCAATTTCCTTTAGGAGTCCTAGGAGTTCGGCGAGAAGCAAAATGTGCTCTCCCTTTGTGTCTGTCTGTAGTAACAAGTCGTCTACGTACTGGACCAGACAGTTGGGGCGGGAAAGTTTTGCTAATCCATTTGCCAGCTGTCGGTGGAAAATGGAGGGGGAGTTGTGGAAGCCTTGTGGAAGGCACATCCACGTGTATTGTTGCCCATGGAATGTAAAGGCGAATTTGTGCTGGCACGCTTTAGCCAATGGAATGGACCAAAAACCGTTACTAATGTCCAAAACCGAAAATATTTTTGACTGGAGTCCCTGTTTGAGCATGGTCTCGGGACTCGTGGCTACGGTAGGGGCTGCTGCTGGGGTTACTTTGTTCAGTTCCCGGAAATCAATGGTCAGTCGCCATGATCCACCCGGTTTCCTGGGGGGCCAAATCGGTGCGTTGTTTGTGGAGGCTACTGATCTGAGTACGCCTTGATCCAACAAACTCTCTATTACTTTGGAGATTTCTCCCTCTGCTTCCTGGGGAAATCCGTACTGCCTCTGGGGTTTAGGGTCAGGACCTGTAATGTTCGCAAAGCCAGTGAAACTGCCACAGTCGTGCTTGTGCTGTGCAAATGCTGCTTTCTGTTCCTGCAGGACTGCCCTAACTAGTTCGTCTGCACTAATGGATCGAGGGTCGAGCCAGAAGTCTCCCACTGAGCTAATCCTGTTTACGTACTCTCCTACTGTGAGCATGGCGGGGGCTCGTGCTGCCTTTGCCATTTTCCAAACACACTTGTTCACTGGGTCGAAAGAAAGGTTATGGGGGCTCATGAAATCGACCCCAAGGCTATGTTCTGCTGTCTGGGGCATATCAACTAAAACTACGGGGTGCTTGGTTGCGATCTTCCCTATCTGTATTGCTACAGGGGCTGTGATGTGTCCTTGTTGTAAATGACCTGTAAAACCGCTGAGTGTGATGGTGTCTGTTGTGGGCCACGTGTCTCGCTGAAACATCGTGGAGGAATTGAGTGTGGTGCGGGACCCTCCTGTGTCCCAAAGGAATTCTACGGGTTGTCCCCGAACTTTGCCTGCTACTACCTGTATACCAGACTTGTCCCAAAGGGTGTCGCAGACCCAAGTTGGGGAGCCCGAACACCGTCAGTCGGTGCCGTTCATGTCTGCATTCTCTGAACGGGCGCTAACGCTATGGATTGGCTTTGCCCTATTCTTATTTAGGGTGCCTGTCTGTTGGCTTCTCTGCTGCTTCTGGGGCGCGTTGCACTCTCATGCAAAGTGTCCTAGCTGTCCACAATTATAACATTCCTGAGCTTTGGGCTGGGGTGGATGGTTCCTGCCCTCATTTACCCATGCGGGGTTCTGGTGTACCTTAACTGGGTTCATCTCTGCCTGCTCTTCATCGGGTGTTATAAATGTGGTTTTGCCTGCAATTGATTGCTCCCAAGTGCAGGACAATCTCTTCAAAACCCATTTTTCATTGTGGGCCTCATCTGAGGGGTCATAATTTGTGCAAGCTTTTCGTCCTGTGGCCTGGGAGAGTAGAATTCGGGTCCATTTGGCCATATTATCTGGGGACAAACGGGCACGGGCTAACTCTCCGAAAACTGCGGTAAAGTGAATCCACAAACGTCCAGCCAACGCTGTGGGGTGCTCTGTCTTCTGTTGCCGACACTTATTTAGGCCTTCTACGGGGTCTCCTCTGTTAAAGCCGATCGCATCAAGGATCGCTGTGTGCATCTCTTGGAGTGTGCCTCCTCCTACATTCTGTGGGTCGGGAAGGGCTGCCACGACTGAAGGGTCGAGGCTTAAAACTGCGAGCTTCACTTGCTCCTTTCCGTCCAGGCCGTACGTGGTAACCTGCTGTTTGACTTTCGCAAAAAACTGGTGGGGTCGGATGTGGGAAGTTCCGGTGTCATTTTTCCACACGCGTCCCGTAATTGGTCACGGCTAACGGGGTTGTGTAAAGGAAGTCTGCTTCTCCTTCTCCTGCGGCCCTGCGGTGTGTGGTTACAGGGTTCATGGGGGGGTGTTCTGCCTGTTCGGTTGGGGGTTGGGGCGCTTTCCTTTTCTGGGGTTTTCCTGCGTACATGTCCCATTTATGGGCAGTCTCGTTCAATTCCTGCCAGTCGGGGCGGTTTTCCTGATCGAATTGGGGTCCGAATGCACTCTGAAAGCCATTGTGCACGGACAGCAGAGATTGCAATTCGCTTCCGGCGCTTTGCGTGGTCTACGGAGCTCTGCCTTTGTTCCATTGTGGAAGTATGGAGTGCTCGTAGGGCTTCTTTTAAATCGCTACACTGTTTCTGCAATTTCTCAACTTGCTGTTCTATTTCTTGTCTTACCAAGAACGCACGTTGCGTGTCCTGGTAGGCCTTATCGTATTGCATCAGAAAGCTGTTCAAATGCGCGAGACAAGACTGATGTGCCCTCTTGGCATCATCCACCTCTCTGTCCCTTGCTGCTAACTGCTCTTTCAGATCTCGATTCTCCTTCTCTACCTCACTCACGTCTACCCTCACTGGTTCTGTCTCTCTCCACTATCTCTCTACGGAGCGTCCTAACAACCTCCTCTGTGCCTCGCAATTGTGCCAAGCAGGACACGATTGCCATCGGCTTGCGAGCTTTCCCTAAGCTCTTCTTGTGGATCTCTGACAGGTTCTCCCACCAAGTATGTCCTATACTCCCGGGTCCTGTTTCCTCATTATCACAGAGGTCACTCCAAAGGGACCGTCCTTTCCCTTTGAGATATTTCCTGATCTCATCTTCCCAAACGGGACACTGTCCTACTCTACTGGTCGCTGCGACCTCGAATTCCTGGGGGTTCATAAGGCGTTCCATTGCCTTCATTGCCATTTTCTCTCTATCTACGATCTCTACTGAATTTGGGACAGGGGGTGATAAAGTGGTGATGTAAACACGGGTACGGCTTTACTCTAATTTCTGGCCTACAAAACTCCCAACAGCTTTTCGCAACAAAATCTCTCAGGTTTACCTTATATCCCTGTTCGTACGCATGCATTAACACACTTCCGAATCTCAGAGGCTTGATCAGTACTGTTCTTACACTTGTGGTTTTTCTATTCCCAATTGGATTCTCAATTCAAATTTTGGGTTCTCTCGGAATGGTTCGGCCACTTCTAAGTCGAGTCCCGGCGGAGTCGCCAGTAAATGTTGCGCTCTTTGGTTGGCTCTTACTTTGGCTCTGTTTAATTACATTTGCTCAAGAGTCGCCAGGTATCTTTCGATACTGCCACAAGGTTCAGAACCGAATACTGATCAATGACTCGATACACCAGTTAGTAAGTTCAAAAGCAATGCTCATTTATTTACACACAGTCAAATCTACTCATGCATAAACTCTACAAACTAAACTACCACTATTACTAAAGCCTATACTTAGCTTCGGGTGCCCACTCAGTCAGAGGAACAATGGCCGTTGCTCGGTTCTGAGGCTGCTGGGTTGAGCTGTTTACAGGATAGTAACTAGGAGCGTCTATCTCGTAGCGTGCATTGACTTGGGACTTACTTGGTCTGGTGCAGCTGCTCGGCAGGTCTCTCTCTTCACTGAGAGCCAAAGCCAAAGGAGGAGGATTCTCCCTTGGGGGATACCTTTTATACTAAAAGGGCTTCACGCGCTTTTGGGCGGGCCTTGAACTTGGCCTCAACTAATTGGGTCTTTCCCAATCAGTCGCATCGATCTTCCTCCAATAGAGGGGTGGTTCCCTGATCACTGGGCGTGTCCTGGTGACTGTTGGTCTGCTTTGTTTTAACCTCTTCTGGCGCCGGGGAGTCTGTCCTAACATTGTGTATCTAAATGTTTCCCTTTTGTCCCCCGAGATGGCTCATTAGTCTGTAGATTGCTTGGTAGTTTCTGTCCTGTCTGAGAGTTTAAGGTTCTAATCAACAGACGGAGCTCGCACCTGCTTATTTCTTAGCATTGTCCAATTTTCCCTGCAGTCTTTGCAAGGGTCCATTTTGTAACCGGGACGTGGCCATCCCAGATGGCTACATGAGTTAATGTGAACTCTGGTTAGTGATGAGTTAATGTGAACTCTCCGGTTAGTGGTGACCTGGTGTTAGCTCTCTGGTTAATGATGAGTTAATGTGAACTCTCTGGTTAGTGGGGAGTTAATGTGAACTCTCTGGTTAGTGCTGAGTTAATTGTATCTCTCTGCTTAGTGCTGGGTTGATGTGAACTCTGGTTAGTGGTGACCAGGTGTTAACTCTCGAGTTAGTGATGAGTTAATGTGAACATTCTAGTTAGTGATGAGTTAATGTGAACTCTCTAGTTAGTGCTGGGTTAATGTGAACTCTCTGGTTAGTGCTGAGTTAATGGTAACTCTCTGGTTAGTTCTAGGTTAATGTGAACTCTCTGGTTATTGCTGGGTTAATGTGAACTCTGGTTAGTGGTGACCTGGTGTTATCTCTCTAGTTAGTGCTGAGTTAATGTGAACTCTCTGGTTATTGCTGGGTTAATGTGAACTCTCTGGTTAGTGGTGAGTTAATGGTAACTCTCTGGTTAGTGCTGGGTTAATGTGAACTCACGGGTTAGTGCTGGGTTAATGGTAACTCTCTGGTTAGTGCTGGGTTAAAGGTAACTCTCTGGTTAGTGTTGGGTTAATGGTAACTCTCTGGTTAGTGCTGGGTTAAAGGTAACTCTCTGGTTAGTGTTGGGTTAATGTGTACTCTCTGGTTAGTGCTGGATTAAAGGTAACTCTCTGGTTAGTGCTGGGTTAATGTGAACTCTCTGGTTAGTGTTGGGTTAATGGTAACTCTCTGGTTAGTGCTGGGTAAAAGGTAACTCTCTGGTTAGTGCTGGGTATTGTGTACTCTCTTGTTAGTGCTGGGTTAATGGTAACTGGTTAGTGCTGGGTTAAGGTCACTCACTAGTTAGTGCTGGGTTAATGTGAACTCTATGGTCAGTGCTCGGTTAATGGTGACTCTCTGGTTAGTGCTGAGTTAATGTGAACTCTCTGGTTGGTGCTGGGTTAATGGTAACTCTCTGGTTAGTGCTGGGTTAAAGGTAACTCTCTGGTTAGTGCTTTTAATGGTAACTCTCTGGTTAGTGCTGGTTTAATAGTAACTCTCTGGTTAGTGCTGGTTCAATGGTAACTCTCTGGTTAGTGCTGGTTTAATAATAACTCTCTGGTTAGTGCTGGTTCAATGGTAATGTTGCCTGGTATGGAGGGAAGATCTTATGAGGAAAGGCTGAGGGACTTGAGGCTGTTTTCGTTAGAGAGAAGAAGGTTAAGAGGTGACTTAATTGAGGCATACAAGATGATCAGAGGATTAGATAGGGTGGACAGTGAGAGCCTTTTCACTCGGATGGTGATGTCTAGCGCGAGGGGATATAGCTTTAAATTGAGGGGAGATAGATATAGGACAGATGTCAGAGGTAGTTTCTTTACTCAGAGAGTAGTAAGGGCGTGGAATGCCCTGCCTGCAACAGTAGTGGACTCGCCAACACTAAGGACATTCAAATGGTCATTGGATAGACATATGGACGATAAGGGAATAGTGTGGATGGGCTTTAGAGTGGTTTCACAGGTCGGCGCAACATCGAGGGCCGAAGGGCCTGTACTGCGATGTTCTATGTTCTATGTAACTCTCTGGTTAATGCTGGGTTAATGGTAACTCTCTGGTTAATGCTGGGTTAATGTGAACCCTGGTTAGTGCTGGATTAATTATATCTCTCTGGTTAGTGCCAGGTTAATGGTAACTCTCTGGTTAGTGCAGGGTTAATGGTAACTCTCTGGTTAGTGCAGGGTTAATCTGAACCCTGGTTAGTGCTGGGTGAATGGTAACTCTCTGGTTAGTGCTGGGTTAAAGGTAACTGTCTGGTTAGTGCTGGGTTAATGTGAACTCTCTGGTTAGTGTTGGGTTAATGATAACTCTGGTTAGTGCTGGGTTAATGGTGACTCTCTGGTTAGTGCTGGGTTAATGTGTACTCTCTGGTTAATGCTGGGTTAATGTGAACTCTGGTTAGTGCTGGGTGAATGGTAACTCTCTGGTTAGTGCTGGGTTAAAGGTAACTGTCTGGTTAGTGCTGGGTTAATGTGAACTCTCTGGTTAGTGTTGGGTTAATGGTGACTCTCTGGTTAGTGCTGGGTTAATGCAAACTCTCTGGTTAGTGCTGTGTTAATGGTGACTCTCTGGTTAGTGCTGGGTTAATGGTAACTCTCTGGTTAATGCTGGGTTAATGTGAACTCTCTGGTTAGTGCTGGGTTAATGTGAACTCTCTGGTTAGTGCTGGGTTAATGGTGACTCTCTGGTTAGTGCTGGGTTAATGGTGACTCTCTGGATAGTGCTGGGTTAATGTGTACTCTGGTTAGTGCTGGGTTAATGGTGACTCTCTGGTTAGTGCTGGGTTTTTTTTTTTAACAATACAGCGCAGTACAGGCCCTTCGGCCCACGATGTTGCACCGAAACAAAAGCCATCTAACCTACACTATGCCATTATCATCCATATGCTTATCCAATAAACTTTTAAATGCCCTCAATTTTGGCGAGTTCACTACTGTAGCAGGTAGGGCATTCCACGGCCTCACTACTCTTTGCGTAAAGAACCTACCTCTGACCTCTGTCCTATATCTATTACCCCTCAGTTTAAAGTTATGTCCCCTCGTGCCAGCCATATACATCCGCGGGAGAAGGCTCTCACTGTCCACCCTATCCAACTCCCTGATCATTTTGTATGCCTCTATTAAGTCTCCTCTTAACCTTCTTCTCTCCAACGAAAACAACCTCAAGTCCATCAGCCTTTCCTCATAAGATTTTCCCTCCATACCAGGCAACATCCTGGTAAATCTCCTCTGCACCCGCTCCAAAGCCTCCACGTCCTTCCTATAATGCGGTGACCAGAACTGTACGCAATACTCCAAATGCGGCCGTACCAGAGTTCTGTACAGCTGCAACATGACCTCCCGACTCCGGAACTCAATCCCTCTACCAATAAAGGCCAACACTCCATAGGCCTTCTTCACAACCCTATCAACCTGCGTGGCAACTTTCAGGGATCTATGTACATGGACACCTAGATCCCTCTGCTCATCCACACTTCCAAGAACTTTACCATTAGCCAAATATTCCGCATTCCTGTTATTCCTTCCAAAGTGAATCACCTCACACTTCTCTACATTAAACTCCATTTGCCACCTCTCAGCCCAGCTCTGCAGCTTATCTATATCCCTCTGTAACCTGCTACATCCTTCCACACTATCGACAACACCACCGACTTTAGTATCGTCTGCAAATTTACTCACCCACCCTTCTGCGCCTTCCTCGAGGTCATTGATAAAAATGACAAACAGCAACGGCCCCAGAACAGATCCTTGTGGTACTCCACTTGTAACTGAACTCCATTCTGAACATTTCCCATCAACCACCACCCTCTGTCTTCTTTCAGCTAGCCAATTTCTGATCCACATCTCTAAATCACCCTCAATCCCCAGCCTCCGTATTTTCTGCAATAGCCTACCGTGTTAATGTGAACTCTCTGGTTAGTGCTGGGTTAATGTGAACTCTCTGGTTAGTGCTGGGTTAATGGTGACTCTCTGGTTAGTGCTGGGTTAATGGTGACTCTCTGGTTAGTGCTGGGTTAATGTGAGCTCTCTGGTTAGTGCTGGGTTAATGGTGACTCTCTGGGTGCTGGGTTAATGTGAGCTCTCTGGTTAGTGCTGGGTTAATGTGAACTCTCTGGTTAGTGCTGGGTTAATGGTGACTCTCTGGTTAGTGCTGGGTTAATGTGAGCTCTCTGGTTAGTGCTGGGTTAATGGTGACTCTCTGGGTGCTGGGTTAATGTGAACTCTCTGGTTAGTGCTGGGTTAATGGTGACTCTCTGGTTAGTGCTGGGTTAATGTGAGCTCTCTGGTGAGTGCTGGGTTAATGGTGACTCTCTGGGTGCTGGGTTAATGTGAACTCTCTGGTTAGTGCTGGGTTAATGTGAGCTCTCTGGTTAGTGCTGGGTTAATGGTGACTCTCTGGGTGCTGGGCTAATGTGAACTCTCTGGTTGGTGCTGGGTTAATGGTGACTCTCTTGTTAGTGCTGGGTTAATGGTGACTCTATGGTTAGTGCTGGGTTAATGTGAACTCTCTGGTTAGTGCTGGGTTAATGGTGACTCTCTGGTTAGTGCTGGGTTAATGGTGACTCTCTGGGTGCTGGGTTAATGTGAGCTCTCTGGTTAGTGCTGGGTTAATGGTGACTCTCTGGGTGCTGGGTTAATGTGAACTCTCTGGTTAGTGCTGGGTTAATGGTGACTCTCTGGTTAGTGCTGGGTTAATGGTGACTCTCTGGTTAGTGCTGGGTTAATGGTGACTCGCTGGTTAGTGCTGGGTTAATGTGAGCTCTCTGGTTAGTAATGGGTTAATGGTGACTCTCTGGGTGCTGGGTTAATGGTGACTCTCTGGTTAGTGCTGGGTTAATGTGAGCTCTCTGGTTAGTGCTGGGTTAATGGTGACTCTCTGGGTGCTGGGTTAATGGTGACTCTCTGGTTAGTGCTGGGTTAATGTGAGCTCTCTGGTTAGTGCTGGGTTAATGGTGACTCTCTGGGTGCTGGGTTAATGTGAGCTCTCTGGTTAGTGCTGGGTTAATGTGAGCTCTCTGGTTAGTGCTGGGTTAATGTGAACTCTCTGGTTAGTGCTGGGTTAATGTGAGCTCTCTGGTTAGTGCTGGGTTAATGGTGACTCTCTGGTTAGTGCTGGGTTAATGTGAGCTCTCTGGTTAGTGCTGGGTTAATGTTCCAGTTGAAGTTGTTGTGTTTCTCTCAGGGCTGGAGAGGGAATCACGCATTCACGTCATGTCCTTGGCTGGGATTGGCTGCTGAGCCAGCAGCAGGCGGCCGCTGATTGGCGGACGGCGCCGTTCACGTGGGTTCCACGCGCCGCCTGTGTGTCAGTTTCATGTTTGTTACAATCGGGGGGAATCCCCGTCAGCGGGAACCCCGTCAGCGGGAAGAGGAGCCCTCCACCCTCCCCTGTAATCTCCCTGTAACCTCCCACACCCCCTCCCCATCCCTCCACCCTCCCCTGTAACCTCCCACCCCCCCTCCCCATCCCTCCACCCTCCCCTGTAACCTCCCACCCCCCCTCCCCATCCCTCCACCCTCCCCTGTAACCTCCCACCCCCCCTCCCCATCCCTCCACCCTCCCCTGTAACCTCCCACACCCCCTCCCCATCCCTCCACCCTCCCCTGTAACCTCCCACACCCCCTCCCCATCCCTCCACCCTCCCCTGTAACCTCCCACACCCCCTCCCCATCCCTCCACTCGGGGAGGGAGGACTCTGATTACAGTCAGTCTCGGGGAGGGGGTTACACTGATTACAGTCAGTCTCGGGGAGGGAGGACACTGATTACAGTCACTCGGGGAGGGAGGACACTGATTACAGTCAGTCTCGGGGAGGGAGGACACTGATTACAGTCAGTCTCGGGGAGGGGGGTTACACTGATTACAGTCAGTCTCGGGGAGGGAGGACACTGATTACAGTCAGTCTCGGGGAGGGGGTTACACTGATTACAGTCAGTCTCGGGGAGGGAGGACACTGATTACAGTCAGTCTCGGGGAGGGAGGACACTGATTACAGTCAGTCTCGGGGAGGGAGGACACTGATTACAGTCAGTCTCGGGGAGGGGGGTTACACTGATTACAGTCAGTCTCGGGGAGGGAGGACACTGATTACAGTCAGTCTCGGGGAGGGGGTTACACTGATTACAGTCAGTCTCGGGGAGGGAGGACACTGATTACAGTCACTCGGGGAGGGAGGACACTGATTACAGTCAGTCTCGGGGAGGGAGGACACTGATTACAGTCAGTCTCGGGGAGGGAGGACACTGATTACAGTCAGTCTCGGGGAGGGGGGTTACACTGATTACAGTCAGTCTCGGGGAGGGAGGACACTGATTACAGTCAGTCTCGGGGAGGGGGGTTACACTGATTACAGTCACTCGGGGAGGGGGGACACTGATTACAGTCAGTCTCGGGGAGGGAGGACTCTGATTACAGTCAGTCTCGGGGAGGGGGGTTACACTGATTACAGTCAGTCTCGGGGAGGGGGGGACTCTGATTACAGTCAGTCTCGGGGAGGGAGGACACTGATTACAGTCACTCGGGGAGGGAGGACACTGATTACAGTCAGTCTCGGGGAGGGAGGACACTGATTACAGTCAGTCTCGGGGAGGGAGGACACTGATTACAGTCAGTCTCGGGGAGGGAGGACACTGATTACAGTCAGTCTCGGGGAGGGAGGACACTGATTAAAGTCACTCGGGGAGGGAGGACACTGATTACAGTCAGTCTCGGGGAGGGAGGACACTGATTACAGTCAGTCTCGGGGAGGGAGGACACTGATTACAGTCAGTCTCGGGGAGGGGGTTACACTGATTACAGTCAGTCCCGGGGAGGGAGGACACTGATTACAGTCAGTCTCGGGGAGGGAGGACACTGATTACAGTCAGTCTCGGGGAGGGGGGTTACACTGATTACAGTCAGTCTCGGGGAGGGAGGACACTGATTACAGTCAGTCTCGGGGAGGGGGGTTACACTGATTACAGTCACTCGGGGAGGGGGGGACACTGATTACAGTCAGTCTCGGGGAGGGAGGACACTGATTACAGTCAGTCTCGGGGAGGGAGGACACTGATTACAGTCAGTCTCGGGGAGGGAGGACACTGATTACAGTCTGTCTCGGGGAGGGAGGACACTGATTACAGTCAGTCTCGGGGAGGGAGGACACTGATTACAGTCACTCGGGGAGGGGGGTTACACTGATTACAGTCTGTCTCGGGGAGGGAGGACACTGATTACAGTCAGTCTCGGGGAGGGAGGACACTGATTACAGTCAGTCTCGGGGTGGGAGGACACTGATTACAGTCAGTCTCGGGGAGGGAGGACACTGATTACAGTCACTCGGGGAGGGGGGTTACACTGATTACAGTCTGTCTCGGGGAGGGAGGACACTGATTACAGTCAGTCTCGGGGAGGGAGGACACTGATTACAGTCAGTCTCGGGGAGGGAGGACACTGATTACAGTCAGTCTCGGGGAGGGAGGACACTGATTACAGTCTGTCTCGGGGAGGGAGGACACTGATTACAGTCAGTCTCGGGGAGGGAGGACACTGATTACAGTCACTCGGGGAGGGGGGTTACACTGATTACAGTCACTTGGGGAGGGAGGACACTGATTACAGTCAGTCTCGGGGAGGGAGGACACTGATTACAGTCTGTCTCGGGGAGGGAGGACACTGATTACAGTCAGTCTCGGGGAGGGAGGACACTGATTACAGTCAGTCTCGGGGAGGGAGGACACTGATTACAGTCTGTCTCGGGGAGGGAGGACACTGATTACAGTCAGTCTCGGGGAGGGAGGACACTGATTACAGTCACTCGGGGAGGGGGGTTACACTGATTACAGTCACTTGGGGAGGGAGGACACTGATTACAGTCAGTCTCGGGGAGGGAGGACACTGATTACAGTCAGTCTCGGGGAGGGAGGACACTGATTACAGTCTGTCTCGGGGAGGGAGGACACTGATTACAGTCACTCGGGGAGGGGGGTTACACTGATTACAGTCACTTGGGGAGGGAGGACACTGATTACAGTCAGTCTCGGGGAGGAAGGACACTGATTACAGTCAGTCCCGGAGGTAGTCACGGTATTTTTACAGTCTCAAGGTAGAGGCAATATTTATCAACACTTTTCCCGGTTCAGTCCTGACGTCACATTTTGCCCGGTGCAAACTGAGCAATTGTGTAACCGGGTGGTGGTCGGGACGTTGAAAATACGGTGGCAATTGCAGCGGAATTTGGCATTAGGTCGGATGCAGAAGCGGGTGCCAGTCTGTGGCACAGGTTCGAGCGGGCAGGTTGGATGGCAGGATTCCAGGCAGGTGCACAGGGGGCGGGAGGTTTGGGGGATTTGTTTCTGGGGGGGGGGGGGACGCGAGTCCAGAGCTATTGGAGACGTTTGGGCTTTCACAATCAGGGAGTGTTAGATATCTGCAGGTGAGGGACTTTGTGAGGAAGATCCTCGCATCGTTTCCAGTCGTGACTCGGTCCTGACAGGCCGGTTCCGTGGGAGGGGAGGTCAGTATATCCACCCAGTGCCTCGGTATGTCTGGGCGGTGACCTGGAGATTTATGCATCTTGAGAATTTTTGAGTATACGGTAGCACAGTGGTTAGCACTGCTGCTTCACAGCGCCAGGGACACGGGTTTGATTCCCGCTTGGGTCACTGTCTGTGCGGAGTCTGCACGTTCTCCCCGTGTCTGCGTGGGTTTCCTCCGGGTGCTCCGGTTTCCTCCCACAAGTCCCGAAAGACGTGCTGTTAGGTGAATTGGACATTCTGAATTCTCCCTCTGTGACCCGAACAGGCGCCGGAGTGTGGCGACTAGGGGATTTTCACAGTAACTTCATTGCAGTGTTAATGTAACCCTACTTGTGATCTAATATAGTATTGCGAATATAAAAAAATGTTCAATAAGAATATTCTTTAAAAACAAATAAATGGGGAAGCTGTCGGATTTGTTGTTTCCCACAATGCTGGAGCTCATGTGTTAAAACGGTGCCTGGAGCTCAGTAACTCGATCTCACATACTCGGCAGATTATAAACAGGAAGAACATTCTGTTCTTTTCTCAGCCACCCACACTGTAAACTGTGCGGTGTGACTGATCCTGCCTGCCGAGGACTGGGTGTATTTTGTACAATGTGAGTGTCTGCTGCAAATCAAGCGGAGACGTGCGTGTCAACAACCATAGCTATAACACACCGACATGTCCTTGGGCACTTCATAAAAGCATAATTAAGCACAACATAACAGCACTTTATTAGATACCAGAGATCATTCATAGAGGTCAAAGGACCTCTTAAACGTGAGAGAGACAGACAGACAGAGACAGAGACAGACTGAGGGAGGGACAGAGACACACAGAGAAACAGAGAGAGGGCAAGGGAGAGACAGAGTGAGAGAGATGGAGACAGAGAGGGGGAAAGGCAGAGAGAGGGACAAAGACAGAGGGAGGGGGTGTAGGGGCTGGAGGAGGTTACAGAGATAGGGAGGGGGTGTAAGGGGCTGGAGGAGGTTACAGAGATAGGGAGGGGGTTGTAGGGGCTGGAGGAGGTTACAGAGATAGGGAGGGGGTGTAGGGGCTGGAGGAGGTTACAGAGATCGGGAGGGGGTGTAGGGACTGGAGGAGATTACAGAGATAGGGAGGGGGTGTAGGGGCTGGAGGAGGTTACAGAGATAGGGAGGGGGTGTAGGGGCTGGAGGAGGTTACAGAGATAGGGAGGGGGTGTAGGGGCTGGGGGAGGTTACAGAGATAGGGAGGGGGTGTAGGGGCTGGAGGAGGTTACAGAGAGAGGGAGGGAGTGTAGGGGCTGGAGGAGGTTCCAGAGATAGGGAGGGGGTGTAGGGACTGGAGGAGGTTACAGAGATAGGGAGAGGGTGTAGGGGCTGGAGGAGGTTACAGAGATAGGGAGGGGGTGTAGGGGCTGGAGGAGGTTACAGGGATAGGGAGGGGGTGTAGGGGCTGGAGGAGGTTACAGAGATAGGGAGGGGGTGTAGGGGCTGGAGGAGGTTACAGAGATAGGGAGGGGATGTAGGGGCTGGGGGAGGTTACAGAGATAGGGAGGGGGTGTAGGGGCTGGAGGAGGTTACAGAGAGAGGGAGGGAGTGTAGGGGCTGGAGGAGGTTCCAGAGATAGGGAGGGGGTGTAGGGGCTTGAGGAGGTTACAGAGATAGGGAGGGGGTGTAGGGGCTGGAGGAGGTTACAGAGATAGGGAGGGGGTGTAGGGGCTGGAGGAGGTTACAGAGATAGGGAGGGGGTGTAGGGGCTGGGGGAGGTTACAGAGATAGGGAGGGGGTGTAGGGGCTGGAGGAGGTTACAGAGATAGGGAGGGGTGTAGGGGCTGGAGGAGGTTACAGAGATAGGGAGGGGGTGTAGGGGCTGGAGGAGGTTACAGAGATAGGGAGGGGGTGTAGGGGCTGGAGGAGGTTACAGAGATAGGGAGGGGGTGTCGGGGCTGGAGGAGGTTACAGAGAGAGGGAGGGAGTGTAGGGGCTGGAGGAGGTTACAGAGATAGGGAGGGTGTGTAGGGGCTGGAGGAGGTTACAGAGATGGGGAGGGGGTGTAGGGGCTGGAGGAGGTTACAGATAGGGAGGGGGTGTCGCGGCTGGAGGAGGTTACAGAGATAGGGAGGGGGTGTAGGGGCTGGAGGAGGTTACAGAGATAGGGAGGGGGTGTAGGGGCTGGAGGAGGTTACAGAGATAGGGAGGGGGTGTAGGGGCTGGAGGAGGTTACAGAGATAGGGAGAGGGTGGAGGGGCTGCGGATTACAGAGATAGGGAGGGGGTGGAGGGGCTGGAGGAGGTTACAGAGATAGGGAGGGGTGTAGGGGCTGGAGGAGGTTACAGAGATAGGGAGGGGGTGTAGGGGCTGGAGGAGGTTACAGAGATAGGGAGGGGGTGTAGGGGCTGGAGGAGGTTACAGAGATAGGGAGGGGGTGGAGGGGCTGCAGGTTACAGAGATAGGGAGGGGGGGTGGAGGGGCTTGAGGAGGTTACAGAGATAGGGAGGGGTGGAGGGGCTGGAGGAGGTTACAGAGATAGGGAGGGGGCGTAGGGGCTGGAGGAGGTTACAGAGATAGGGAGGGGGTGTAGGGGCTGGAGGAGGTTACAGAGATAGGGAGGGGGTGTAAGGGCTGGAGGAGCTTACAGAGATAGGGAGGGGGTGTAGGGGTTGGAGGGGGTTCCAGAGATAGGGAGGGGGTGTAGGAGTTGGAGTGGGTTACAGAGATAGGGAGGGGGTCTAGGGGCTGGAGGAGGTTACAGAGATAGGAAGGGGGTGTAGGGGTTGGAGGGGGTTACAGAGATAGGGAGGGGGTGTAGGGGCTGGAGGAGGTTACAGAGATAGGGAGGGGGTGTAGGGGCTGGAGGAGGTTACAGAGATAGGGAGGAGGCGTAGGGGCTGGAGGGGGTTATAGAGATAGGGAGGGGGTGTAGCGGCTGGAGGAGGTTAGAGATAGGGAGGGGGTGTAGGGGCTGGAGGAGGTTACAGAGATAGGGAGTGGGTGTAGGGGTTGGAGGGGGTTACAGAGATAGGGAGGGGGTGTAGGAGGTTACAGAGATAGGGAGGGGGTGTAGGAGGTTACAGAGATAGGGAGGGGGTGTAGGGGCTGGAGGAGGTTACAGAGATAGGGAGGGGGTGTAGGGGCTGGAGGGGGTTACAGAGATAGGGAGGGGGTGTAGGGGCTGGTGGAGGTTACAGGGATAGGGAGGGGGTGTAGGGGCTGGAGGAGGTTACAGAGATAGGGAGGGTGTGTAGGGGCTGGAGGAGGTTACAGAGATAGGGAGGGGGTGTAGGGGCTGGAGGAGGTTACAGATAGGGAGGGGGTGTCGGGGCTGGAGGAGGTTACAGAGATAGGGAGGGGGTGTAGGGGCTGGAGGAGGTTACAGAGATAGGGAGGGGGTGTAGGGGCTGGAGGAGGTTACAGAGATAGGGAGGGGGTGGAGGGGCTGCAGGTTACAGAGATAGGGAGGGGGGTGGAGGGGCTTGAGGAGGTTACAGAGATAGGGAGGGGTGGAGGGGCTGGAGGAGGTTACAGAGATAGGGAGGGGGCGTAGGGGCTGGAGGAGGTTACAGAGATAGGGAGGGGGTGTAGGGGCTGGAGGAGGTTACAGAGATAGGGAGGGGGTGTAAGGGCTGGAGGAGCTTACAGAGATAGGGAGGGGGTGTAGGGGTTGGAGGGGGTTCCAGAGATAGGGAGGGGGTGTAGGAGTTGGAGTGGGTTACAGAGATAGGGAGGGGGTCTAGGGGCTGGAGGAGGTTACAGAGATAGGGAGGGGTGTAGGGGCTGGAGGAGGTTACAGAGATAGGGAGGGGGTGTAGGGGCTGGAGGAGGTTA
This sequence comes from Scyliorhinus torazame, assembly GCF_047496885.1. Lineage (NCBI taxonomy): Eukaryota > Metazoa > Chordata > Chondrichthyes > Carcharhiniformes > Scyliorhinidae > Scyliorhinus > Scyliorhinus torazame. The sequence goes on from NW_027307970.1 coordinate 230,257, forward strand.
CAGAGATAGGGAGGAGGCGTAGGGGCTGGAGGAGGTTAGAGATAGGGAGGGGGTGTAGGGGTTGGAGGAGGTTACAGAGATAGGGAGGGGGTGTAGGAGGTTACAGAGATAGGGAGGGGGTGTAGCGGCTGGAGGAGGTTAGAGATAGGGAGGGGGTGTAGCGGCTGGAGGAGGTTAGAGATAGGGAGGGGCTGGAGGAGGTTACAGAGATAGGGAGGGGGTGTAGGAGGTTACAGAGATAGGGAGGGGGGTGGGGGCAGGAGGAGGTTACAGAGATAGGGAGGGGGTGTAGGAGGTTACAGGGATAGGGAGGGGGTGTAGGGGCTGGAGGAGGTTACAGGGACGGGGAGGGGGTGTAGGGGCTGGAGGAGGTTACAGGGACGGGGAGGGGGTGTAGGGGCTGGAGGAGGTTACAGGGACGGGGAGGGGGTGTGGGAGGTCACAGGGGAGGGTGGAGGGATGGGGAGGGGGTGTGGGAGGTTATAGGGAGGTTACAGGGGAGGGTGGAGGGATGGGGAGGGGGTGTGGGAGGTTACAGGGGAGAGTGGAGGGATGGGGAGGGGGTGTGGGAGGTTACAGGGAGATTACAGGGGAGGGTGGAGGGATGGGGAGGGGGGGTGGGAGGTTACAGGGGAGGGTGGAGGGCTCCTCTTCCCGCTGACGGGGTTCCCGCTGACGGGGATTCCCCCCGATTGTAACAAACATGAAACTGACACACAGGCGGCGCGTGGAACCCACGTGAACGGCGCCGTCCGCCAATCAGCGGCCGCCTGCTGCTGGCTCAGCAGCCAATCCCAGCCAAGGACATGACGTGAATGCGTGATTCCCTCTCCAGCCCTGAGAGAAACACAACAACTTCAACTGGAACATTAACCCAGCACTAACCAGAGAGTCACCATTAACCCAGCACTAACCAGAGAGTCACCATTAACCCAGCACTAACCAGAGAGCTCACATTAACCCAGCACTAACCAGAGAGTCACCATTAACCCAGCAATAACCAGAGAGTCACCACTAACCCAGCACTAACCAGAGAGTTCACATTAACCCAGCACTAACCAGAGAGTTCACATTAACCCAGCACTAACCAGAGAGTCACCATTAACCCAGCAATAACCAGAGAGTCACCATTAACCCAGCACTAACCAGAGAGTCACCATTAACCCAGCAATAACCAGAGAGTCACCACTAACCCAGCACTAACCAGAGAGCTCACATTAACCCAGCACGAACCAGAGAGTCACCATTAACCCAGCACTAACCAGAGAGTCACCATTAACCCAGCACCAACCAGAGAGTTCACATTAACCCAGCACTAACCAGAGAGTCGCCATTAACCCAGCACTAACCAGAGAGTTCACATTAACCCAGCACTAACCAGAGAGCTCACATTAACCCAGCACTAACTGGAGAGTTCACATTAACCCAGCACTAACCGGAGAGTTCACATTAACCCAGCACTAACCAGAGAGTCACCATTAACCCAGCACTAACCAGAGAGCTCACATTAACCCAGCACTAACCAGAGAGTCACCATTAACCCAGCACTAACCAGAGAGCTCACATTAACCCAGCACTAACCAGAGAGTCACCATTAACCAAGCACTAACCAGAGAGCTCACATTAACCCAGCACTAACCAGAGAGTCACCATTAACCCAGCACTAACCAGAGAGCTCACATTAACCCAGCACCCAGAGAGTCACCATTAACCCAGCACTAACCAGAGAGTTCACATTAACCCAGCACTAACCAGAGAGCTCACATTAACCCAGCATTAACCAGAGAGCTCACATTAACCCAGCACTAACCAGAGAGCTCACATTAACCCAGCACTAACCAGAGAGTCACCATTAACACAGCACTAACCAGAGAGTTCACATTAACCCAGCACTAACCAGAGAGTCACCATTAACACAGCACTAACCACAGAGTCACCATTAACCCAGCAGTAACCAGAGAGTCACCATTAACCCAGCAGTAACCAGAGAGTTCACATTAACCCAGCACTAACCAGAGAGTCACCATTAACCCAGCACTAACCAGAGAGCTCACATTAACCCAGCACTAACCGGAGAGTTCACATTAACCCAGCACTAACCAGAGAGTCACCATTAACCCAGCACTAACCAGAGAGCTCACATTAACCCAGCACTAACCAGAGAGTCACCATTAACCCAGCACTAACCAGAGAGCTCACATTAACCCAGCACTAACCAGAGAGTCACCATTAACCAAGCACTAACCAGAGAGCTCACATTAACCCAGCACTAACCAGAGAGTCACCATTAACCCAGCACTAACCAGAGAGCTCACATTAACCCAGCACTAACCAGAGAGTCAGCACTAACCAGAGAGTTCACATTAACACAGCACTAACCAGAGAGCTCACATTAACCCAGCACTAACCAGAGAGTCACCATTAACCCAGCACTAACCAGAGAGCTCACATTAACCCAGCACCCAGAGAGTCACCATTAACCCAGCACTAACCAGAGAGTTCACATTAACCCAGCACTAACCAGAGAGCTCACATTAACCCAGCATTAACCAGAGAGTTCACATTAACCCAGCACTAACCAGAGAGCTCACATTAACCCAGCACTAACCAGAGAGTCACCATTAACCCAGCACTAACCAGAGAGTTCACATTAACCCAGCACTAACCAGAGAGCTCACATTAACCCAGCACTAACCAGAGAGTCACCATTAACACAGCACTAACCAGAGAGTTCACATTAACCCAGCACTAACCAGAGAGTCACCATTAACACAGCACTAACCACAGAGTCACCATTAACCCAGCAGTAACCAGAGAGTCACCATTAACCCAGCAGTAACCAGGGAGCTCACATTAACCCAGCACTAACCAGAGAGCTCACATTAACCCAGCACTAACCAGAGAGCTCACATTAACCCAGCACTAACCAGAGAGTTCACATTAACCCAGCACTAACCAGAGAGCTCACATTAACCCAGCACTAACCAGAGAGTCACCATTAACCCAGCACTAACCAGAGAGCTCACATTAACCCAGCACTAACCAGAGAGTTCACATTAACCCAGCACTAACCAGAGAGCTCACATTAACCCAGCACTAACCAGAGACTCACCATTAACACAGCACTAACCAGAGGGTTACCATTAACCCAGCACTAACCAGAGAGTTAACACCAGTTCACCACTAACCAGGTTTAACATCAACTCATCATTAATCAAGGGCAGCACGGTGGCACAGTGGTTAGCCCTGCTGCCTCACGGCGCCGAGGTCCCAGGTTCGATCCCGGCCCTGGGTCACTGTCCGTGTGGGGTTTGCACATTCTCCCCCTGTCTGCTGGGTCTCACCCCCACAACCCAAAGATGTGGAAGGTGCTGGATGGGCCGCGCTAAATTGCCCCTTAATAGGAAAACAAAAGAATTGGGTGCACTGAATTCATTAAAAAAAACTCATCATTAGCCGGAGAGTTGTCATCATTCAATAGAGTTTGTTTTTGAAAAATATTTTATTTGCGGTATTTTCCGTTATATACAGAACAGAAAGAGGCAATAGTAACCAGTACACAATTAACACTAGCCCCCCTGTATCACTTTCTCCATCCCCACTTTTTACACCCAGTCCCCCCCCAATCCAAACAAGACACAAAGATCCCCGTCCCGCTGACGTGTTAATGCTCCTTAAAGACGTCACTGAACAGCCTCCACCTTGACACAATCCCTCCTCTGCCCCGCTTATGGAGAACTTTTCTCGGTAGAGGAACTCTGCCAAGTCGCTCACCCACGCCCTCACTTTCGGGCCGTTCCGGGTCTCGCCAGTGCAGCAAGCTCCACCTCCGGGCTATCAGGGAGGCAGAGGTTACCCCATCATCCTCTCTCCCCACCACCGACATCCCAAATATCATCAGCCACGGGCTCGGTGCCACCTCCACTCCCAAAATCTTCGCCATGACATTGGCAAACTCTCTCCAGAACCCCTCCAACCGCGGACATGCCCAAAACATATGGTTGGCAGATCCCCCTGCACACCACCCGCACCTGTCTTCCATCTTGGTGACTAACCGCCTCACCCTAGGCCCTATGAGCCCTATGCACCTCCTTAAACTGGACGAGACAACACCCCTCTTCATCACTTCCTCAAATATATCCGCCAGCTTGCCCTCGCCTATCTCATCCTCGGTCAAAGCTTGTCCTGTAACGCTGGAGGTGGCAGCTGTGGGAACGATCCCACCTCCTTCGAAGAAGTCCCTCACCTGCAGGTACCTGAGCCCATTCCCCATCGGCAGCGAGTACACCTCCTCAAGCTCCTCCAATTTCACAACTTTACTCTTCCAAAAGTACTCAACTGCCCCCCCACCGAAACTTGGCATCCAATCCAGCTGGGACAAACCTGTGGACCCAGCCATATAAATACTGTGGCTACCAGGGCAGGTCAGAGGCTGGGAATCCTGCAGAGAGTAACTCACCTCCTGACCCCCACTCCCCCCAACCCCCCCCCTCCCCCTCCCCTCCCCAAAGCCTGTCCACCATCTACAAGGATACGAGTCAGGAGTGCGATGGGAGACTCTCCACTTGCCTGGATGAGTGCGGCTCCCAACAACACTCGAGAAGCTCGACACCATCCAGGACAAAGCAGCCCCGCTAAATTGCTCCCCCTTCCACAAACATTCACTCCCTCCACCACCGGCGAACAGTGGCAGCCGTGTGTACCAGCTACAAGATGCACTGCTGTAACTCGCAAGGTTCCTTAGGCAGCACCTTCCAAACCCACGACCTCTACCATCTAGAAGGACAAGAGCAGCAGATACCTGGGAACCACATGAATGTGGAGGAGCAGAGAGATCTTGGGGTTCATGTCCACAGATCTCTGAAAGTTGCCACCCAAGTGGATAGAGCTGTGAAGAAGGCTTATAGTGTGTTAGTGTTTATTAACAGGGGGCTTGAGTTTAAGAGCCGTGAGGTTATGCTGCAACTGTACAAGACCTTGGTTAGACCACCTTTGGAATATTGTGTGCAGTTCTGGTCACCTCATTATAGGAAGGATGTGGAAGCATTGGAAAGGGTGCAAAGGAGATATACCAGGATGCTGTCTGAATTGGAGAGACCAAGGATAACCCTAAAGCTTTCTATAGATGTCAGGAATAAAAGAATGATTAGGGTAAGAGTAGGGCCAGTTAAGGACAGTAGTAGGAAGTTGTGCGTGGAGTCCGAGGAGATAGGAGAGGTGCTAAATGAATATTTTTCGTCAGTATTCACACAGTAAAAAGGCAATGTTGTCGCGGAGAATACTGAGATTCAGGCTACGAGACAAGAAGGCTTGAGGTTCATAAGGAGGAGGTGTTAGCAATTCTGGAAAGTGTGAAAATAGATAAGTCCCCTGGGCCAGATGGGATTTATCCTAGGATTCTCTGGGAAGCTAGGGAGGAGATTGCTGAGCCTTTGGCTTTGATCTTTAAGTCATCTTTATCTACAGGAATAGTGCCAGAAGACTGGAGGATAGCAAATGTTGTCCCATTGTTCAGGAAGGGGAGTAGAGACTACCCCGGTAACTATAGACCAGTGAGCTTTACTTCTGTTGTGGGCAAAGTCTTGGAAAGGTTTATAAGAGATAGCATGTATAATCATCTGGAAAGGAATAATTTGATTAGAGATAGTCAACAAGGTTTTGTGAAGGGTAGGTCGTGCCTCACAAACCTTATTGAGTTCTTTGAGAAGGTGACCAAGCAGGTGGATGAGGGTAACGCAGTTGATGTGGTGTATATGGATTTCAGTAAAGCGTTTGATAAGGTTCCCCACGGTAGGCTATTGCAGAAAATACGGAGGCATGGGATTCAGGGAGATTTAGCAGTTTGGATCAGAAATTGGCTAACTGGAAGAAGACAAAGGGTGGTGGTTGATGGGAAATGTTCAGCCTGGAGTCCAGTTACTAGTGGTGTACCACAAGGATCTGTTTTGGGGCCACTGCTGTTTGTCATTTTTATAAATAACCTGGAGGAGGGCGTAGAAGGATGGGTGAGTAAATTTGCAGATGACACTAAAGTCGGTGGAGCTGTGGACAGTGCGGAAGGATGTAGCAGGTTACAGAGGGACAAGATTCTTGGTAGTGTGGATGAGCAGAGAGATCTCGGTGTCCATGTACATAGATCCCTGAAAGTTGCCACCCAGGTTGAGAGGGTTGTTAAGAAGGCGTATGGTGTGTTAGCTTTTATTGGTAGAGGGATTGAGCTTCGGAGCCATGAGGTCATGTTGCAGCTGTACAAAACTCTGGTGCGGCCGCATTTGGAGTATTGTGTGCAATTCTGGTCGCCGCATTATAGGAAGGATGTGGAAGCATTGGAAAGGGTGTAGAGGAGATTTACCAGAATGTTGCCTGGTGTGGAGGGAAGATCTTATGAGGGAAGGCTGAGGGACTTGAGGCTGTTTTCGTTAGAGAGAACAAGGTTAAGAGGTGACTTAATTGAGGCACACAAGATGATCAGAGGATTGGATAGGGTGGACAATGAGAGCCTTTTTCCTCGGATGGTGATGTCTAGCACGAGGGGACATACCTTTAAATTGAGGGGAGATAGATATAGGACAGATGTCAGAGGTAGGTTCTTTACTCAGAGAGTAGTAAGGGCGTGGAATGCCCTGCCTCCAACAGTAGTGGTCTCGCCAACACTAAGGGCATTCAAATGGTCATTGGATAGACATATGGACGATAAGGGAATAGTGTAGATGGGCTTTAGAGTGGTTTCACAGGTCGGCGCAACATCGAGGGCCGAAGGACCTGTACTGCGCTGGAATGTTCTATGTCTATGTCTTATGAGGAAAGGTTGAGGGAGCTAGGGCTTTTCTCATTGGAGCGAAGGAGGATGAGAGGCGACTTAATTGAGGTTTATAAGATGATGAGGGGGATAGAGAGAGTGGACGTTCAGAGACTTTTTCCTCGGGTGGATGTAGCTGTGACAAGGGGGCAGAACTATAAGGTTCATGGTGGAAGATATAGGAGGGATGTCAGAGGTCGTTTTTTTATTCAGAGAGTGGTTGGGGCGTGGAACGCACTCCCAGCTATGGTAGTGGAGTCGGACACTTTAGGAACTTTCAAGCGGTAATTGGATAGGCATATGGAGCACACCAGAATGATGGGGAGTAGGTTGATTTGATCTTAGTTTCAGACTAGTTCGGCACAACATCGTGGGCCGAAGGGCCTGTACTGTGCTGATCCCCTCCAAGCCACTCACCACCCTGACTTGCATGTATATCAGCCGTATCTTCACTGTCGCTGGGGCAACATCCTGGAACTCCCTCCCTAACAGCACACTGGGTGTATCTGCACCTCAAGGACTGCAACGGTTCAAGAAGGCATCTTTTGAAGGACAATGAGGGAGGGGCAATAAATGCTGCCTAACCAGCGACCCCCACTTTCGGTAAATTAATTTTTTTAAAGTCTCATTTTCGCCTGTCTGCATAAGTGGAGTTGAGAGCTGTATGGTCGTTTTACCTGCTGTTTAATGGGAATTTGTATGTTAGGGTTAAGACATACATGTAAGCTGGTCTTGTTAGGTTTGAAGTTATAAATATTGTTTTTCTTTTGTTTTAATAAAAGTTTTGTTTGTAAAAAGCACCGAGGCCTCTTTCTCATGCAGTCTCTCCTGGGGCGATTCGATCTTTCCACACAATCGTAAAAATGGAAATAACATTGTGGCTCTGGTCTGGTATCTTAGCCACTGTTGGGACGTGACCAGGTGTCCATAACAACACTTTCGTTATTATCCTGGACTTTGCTTCCTGTTGCTGGTGCTATTGTTTACCTGTTGTTGCCCATTCTTTCCGTTGACAGGGGAGTGAATAATGTGGGTTTGATGGTCTGTGCCTTTGATAATCCTCATTTAATAAGTTCATATCATGTTCAGCCGACTGTTGAAGGTGGGATTTGTGAACAGTCTTTATCTTGGCCTTATATTGTCTGACAATCGTTGTGGTGGAGGTAGGGGGAGTGCTTTTCATTGGATTGACCACCGAACCTGCACATCTTTGGACTGTGGGAGGAAACCGGAGCACCCGGAGGAAACCCACGTACACACGGGGAGAACGTGCAGACTCCGCACAGACAGTGACCCGGCCGGGAATCGAACCTGGGACCCTGGAGCTGTGAAGCAACAGTGCTGACCACTGTGGACAACATCGCAATATCCCTTACCTGACTCCTCCCCACTCACTACCTCCCTTTAATGTTATCACAACTCCATTAAATTGTCAGCAGATTTGACCACAACGCAGGTAGTTCCTGCCCTTAAGTCATTGTTAGAGATCATAAATAGTTGAGGCCCCAGCACTGACCCCTGGGGATCATATCAATGATTTAGATTTGATTGTAAGAGGGTTGATCAGTACGTTTGCGGATAATATGAAAATTGGTGGGGTGGTGAATAGTGAGGGGATCGCCTCCGATTACGGGAGAATATAGACAGGCTGGTCAGATGAGGTGATGTACTTGGGCAGGACAAACAAGACAAGGACCTCGGAAACACCGAGGATCAGAGGGGCGTCCGTGTGCCTGTACACCTGTCCTTGAAGGTGGCAGAGCAGGTGGACACAGTGGTTAAGAAGGCCTATGGTATACTCGCCTTTATTTGCCGAGGCTGAGAGTTTAAGAGCAGGGACGATATGCTGGAACGTTGGTTAGACCACAGCAAGAGTATTGTGAGCAGTTCCCGTCACCACATTACAGGAGGGATGTGATAGCCACTGGAGAGGGTGCAGAGGAGATTTACATAGATACATAGAGGATAGGAGCAGGAGGAGGCCTTTCGGCCCTTCGAGCCTGCTCCGCCATTCATCACCATCATGGCTGATCATCCAACTCAATAGCCTAATCCTGCTTCCTCCCCATAGCCTTTGATCCCATTCTCCCCAAGTGCTATATCGAGCTGCTTCGTTTAAACATACAATGTTTTAGCATCAACTACTTCCTGTGGTAATGAATTCCACAGGCTCACCGCTCTCTGGGTGAAGAAATGCCTCCTTATCTCTGTCCGAAATGTACCCTGAATCCTCAGACTGTGACCCCTGGTTCTGGACACACCCACCATCGGAAACATCTTCCCTGCATCGACCCTGCCCAGTCCTGTAAGTCTCTATGAGATCCCCCCTCATTCTTCTGAGAACAATCCTAAACTCGTCAATCTCTTCTCGTACGTCAGTCCCGCCATCCCAGGAATCAGCCTGGGGAACCCTCGCTGCGCTCCCTCCAGAGCAAGAACATCCTTCCTCAGAGAAGGAGACCAAAACTGCACACAATACTCCAGGTGTGGCCTCACCAAGGCCCTGTACAATTGCAGCAACACATCCCTGCTCCTGTACTCAAAACCTCTCGCAATGACGGCCAACATACCATTAGCCTTCTTTACCGCCTGCTGCACCTGCAGCTTACCTTCAGCGACTGGTGCACAAGGACACCCAGGTCCCGCTGCACACTCCCCTCTCCCAATTTACAACCATTCAGGTAGTAATCCGCCTTCCTGTTTTTGCTTCCAAAGTGAATAACCTCACACTTATCCAAATTATACTGCATCTGCCATTGGTTTGCCTACTCACCCAACCTGTCCAGATCTTGCTGTAGGATCTCAGGACGGCAGGGTTCTGAGGAATGTGGAGGAACAGAGAGATCTTGGGGTTCATGTCCACAGATCTCTGAAGGTTGCCACTCAAGTGGATAGAGCCGTGAAGAAGGCCTATAGTGTGTTAGCGTTTATTAACAGGGGGCTTGAGATTAAGAGCCGCGGGGTTATGCTGCAACTGTACAAGACCCTGGTGAGACCAGATTTGGAGTATTGTGTGCAGTTCTGGTCACCTCATTATAGGAAGGATGTGGAAGCATTGGAAAGGGTGCAAAGGAGATTTACCAGGATGCTGCCTGGATTGGAGGGTAGGTCTTATGAGGAAAGGTTGAGGGAGCTAAAGCTTTTCTCTTTGGAGTGGAGGAGGGTGAGAGGCGACTTAATAGAGGTTTATAAGATGATGAGGGGGATAGATAGAGTGGACGTTCAGAGACTATTTCCTCGGGTGGATGTAGCTGTTACAAGGGGGCACAACTGTAAGATTCAGGGTGGGAGATATAGGAGGGATGTCAGAGGTAGGTTCTTTACTCAGAGAGTGGTTAGGGTGTGGAATGGACTGCCTGCTGTGATAGTTGAGTCGGACACTTTAGGAACTTTCAAGCGGTTATTGGATAGGCACATGGAGCACACCAGAATGACAGGGAGTGGGATAGCTAGATCTTGGTTTCGGACAATGCTCGGCTCAACATTGAGGGCCGAAGGGCCTGTTCTGTGCTGTTCTGTTCTATGTTGCCTGGGCTGGAGAGTGTTGGCGAGGGAGAGAGATTGGACAGACTGGGCTGGAGAGTGTTGGCGATGGAGAGAGATTGGACAGACTGGGCTGGAGAGTGTTGGCGATGGAGAGAGATTGGACAGACTGGGCTGGAGAGTGTTGGCGATGGAGAGAGATTGGGCAGACTGGGCTGGAGAGTGTTGGCGATGGAGAGAGATTGGACAGACTGGGCTGGAGAGTGTTGGCGAGGGAGAGAGATTGGACAGACTGGGCTGGAGAGTGTTGGCGAGGGAGAGAGATTGGACAGTCTGGGCTGGAGAGTGTTGGCGAGGGAGAGAGATTGGACAGTCTGGGCTGGAGAGTGTTGGCGAGGGAGAGAGATTGGACAGACTGGGCTGGAGAGTGTTGGCGAGGGAGAGAGATTGGACAGACTGGGCTGGAGAGTGTTGGCGATGGAGAGAGATTGGACAGACTGGGCTGGAGAGTGTTGGCGAGGGAGAGAGATTGGACAGTCTGGGCTGGAGAGTGTTGGCGAGGGAGAGAGATTGGACAGACTGGGCTGGAGAGTGTTGGCGAGGGAGAGAGATTGGACAGTCTGGGCTGGAGAGTGTTGGCGAGGGAGAGAGATTGGACAGTCTGCGCTGGAGAGTGTTGGCGATGGAGAGAGATTGGACAGACTGGGCTGGAGAGTGTTGGCGAGGGAGACAGATTGGACAGACTGGGCTGGAGAGTGTTGGCGATGGAGAGAGATTGGACAGACTGGGCTGGAGAGTGTTGGCGATGGAGAGAGATTGGACAGACTGGGCTGGAGAGTGTTGGCGATGGAGAGAGATTGGACAGACTGGGCTGGAGAGTGTTGGCGAGGGAGAGAGATTGGACAGGCTGGGCTGGAGAGTGTTGGCGAGGGAGAGAGATTGGGCAGACTGGGCTGGAGAGTGTTGGCGAGGGGAGAGATTGGACAGTCTGCGCTGGAGAGTGTTGGCGATGGAGAGAGATTGGACAGACTGGGCTGGAGAGTGTTGGCGAGGGAGACAGATTGGACAGACTGGGCTGGAGAGTGTTGGCGATGGAGAGAGATTGGACAGACTGGGCTGGAGAGTGTTGGCGAGGGAGAGAGATTGGACAGACTGGGCTGGAGAGTGTTGGCGAGGGAGAGAGATTGGACAGACTGGGCTGGAGAGTGTTGGCGAGGGAGAGAGATTGGACAGACTGGGCTGGAGAGTGTTGGCGAGGGAGAGAGATTGGACAGACTGAGCTGGAGAGTGTTGGCGATGGAGAGAGATTGGACAGACTGGGCTGGAGAGTGTTGGCGAGGGAGAGAGATTGGACAGACCGGGCTGGAGAGTGTTGGCGAGGGAGAGAGATTGGACAGACTGGGCTGGAGAGTGTTGGCGAGGGAGAGAGATTGGACAGACTGAGCTGGAGAGTGTTGGCGATGGAGAGAGATTGGACAGACTGGGCTGGAGAGTGTTGGCGAGGGAGAGAGATTGGGCAGACTGGGCTGGAGAGTGTTGGCGAGGGAGAGAGATTGGACAGACTGGGCTGGAGAGTGTTGGCGATGGAGAGAGATTGGACAGACTGGGCTGGAGAGTGTTGGCGATGGAGAGAGATTGGACAGTCTGGGCTGGAGAGTGTTGGCGAGGGAGAGAGATTGGACAGACTGGGCTGGAGAGTGTTGGCGATGGAGAGAGATTGGACAGTCTGGGCTGGAGAGTGTTGGCGAGGGAGAGAGATTGGACAGACTGGGCTGGAGAGTGTTGGCGAGGGAGAGAGATTGGGCAGACTGGGCTGGAGAGTGTTGGCGATGGAGAGAGATTGGACAGTCTGGGCTGGAGAGTGTTGGCGATGGAGAGAGATTGGACAGACTGGGCTGGAGAGTGTTGGCGAGGGAGAGAGATTGGACAGACTGTGCTGGAGAGTGTTGGCGATGGAGAGAGATTGGACAGTCTGGGCTGGAGAGTGTTGGCGATGGAGAGAGATTGGACAGACTGGGCTGGAGAGTGTTGGCGAGGGAGAGAGATTGGACAGATTGGGCTGGAGAGTGTTGGCGAGGGAGAGAGATTGGACAGACTGGGCTGGAGAGTGTTGGCGAGGGAGAGAGATTGGACAGACTGGGCTGGAGAGTGTTGGCGAGGGAGAGAGATTGGACAGTCTGGGCTGGAGAGTGTTGGCGAGGGAGAGAGATTGGACAGACTGGGCTGGAGAGTGTTGGCGAGGGAGAGAGATTGGACAGACTGGGCTGGAGTGTGTTGGCGAGGGAGAGAGATTGGACAGACTGAGCTGGAGAGTGTTGGCGAGGGAGAGAGATTGGACAGACTGGGCTGGAGAGTGTTGGCGAGGGAGAGAGATTGGACAGGCTGGGCTGGAGTGTGTTGGCGATGGAGAGAGATTGGACAGACTGGGCTGGAGAGTGTTGGCGAGGGAGAGAGATTGGACAGACTGGGCTGGAGAGTGTTGGCGAGGGAGAGAGATTGGACAGACTGGGCTGGAGAGTGTTGGCGAGGGAGAGAGATTGGGCAGACTGGGCTGGAGAGTGTTGGCGAGGGAGAGAGATTGGACAGACTGAGCTGGAGAGTGTTGGCGATGGAGAGAGATTGGACAGACTGGGCTGGAGAGTGTTGGCGAGGGAGAGAGATTGGACAGTCTGGGCTGGAGAGTGTTGGCGAGGGAGAGAGATTGGACAGACTGGGCTGGAGAGTGTTGGCGAGGGAGAGAGATTGGACAGACTGGGCTGGAGAGTGTTGGCGAGGGAGAGAGATTGGACAGACTGGGCTGGAGAGTGTTGGCGAGGGAGAGAGATTGGACAGACTGGGCTGGAGAGTGTTGGCGATGGAGAGAGATTGGACAGACTGGGCTGGAGAGTGTTGGCGAGGGAGAGAGATTGGACAGACTGGGCTGGAGAGTGTTGGCGAGGGAGAGAGATTGGACAGACTGGGCTGGAGAGTGTTGGCGAGGGAGAGAGATTGGACAGACTGAGCTGGAGAGTGTTGGCGATGGAGAGAGATTGGACAGACTGGGCTGGAGAGTGTTGGCGAGGGAGAGAGATTGGACAGACTGGGCTGGAGAGTGTTGGCGAGGGAGAGAGATTGGACAGTCTGGGCTGGAGAGTGTTGGCGATGGAGAGAGATTGGACAGACTGGGCTGGAGAGTGTTGGCGATGGAGAGAGATTGGACAGACTGGGCTGGAGAGTGTTGGCGAGGGAGAGAGATTGGACAGACTGGGCTGGAGAGTGTTGGCGAGGGAGAGAGATTGGACAGACTGGGCTGGAGAGTGTTGGCGAGGGAGAGAGATTGGACAGACTGGGCTGGAGAGTGTTGGCGATGGAGAGAGATTGGACAGACTGGGCTGGAGAGTGTTGGCGAGGGAGAGAGATTGGACAGACTGGGCTGGAGAGTGTTGGCGATGGAGAGAGATTGGACAGTCTGGGCTGGAGAGTGTTGGCGAGGGAGAGAGATTGGGCAGACCGGGCTGGAGAGTGTTGGCGAGGGAGAGAGATTGGACAGACTGGGCTGGGGAGTGTTGGCGAGGGAGAGAGATTGGACAGACTGGGCTGGAGAGTGTTGGCGAGGGAGAGAGATTGGACAGACTGGGCTGGAGAGTGTTGGCGATGGAGAGAGATTGGACAGACTGGGCTGGGGAGTGTTGGCGAGGGAGAGAGATTGGACAGACTGGGCTGGAGAGTGTTGGCGAGGGAGAGAGATTGGACAGACTGGGCTGGAGAGTGTTGGCGAGGGAGAGAGATTGGACAGACTGAGCTGGAGAGTGTTGGCGAGGGAGAGAGATTGGACAGTCTGGGCTGGAGAGTGTTGGCGAGGGAGAGAGATTGGACAGGCTGGGCTGGAGAGCGTTGGCGATGGAGAGAGATTGGACAGACTGGGCTGGAGAGTGTTGGCGAGGGAGAGAGATTGGACAGACTGGGCTGGAGAGTGTTGGCGAGGGAGAGAGATTGGACAGACTGGGCTGGAGAGTGTTGGCGAGGGAGAGAGATTGGACAGACTGGGCTGGAGAGTGTTGGCGATGGAGAGAGATTGGACAGACTGGGCTGGAGAGTGTTGGCGATGGAGAGAGATTGGACAGACTGAGCTGGAGAGTGTTGGCGAGGGAGATTGGACAGTCTGGGCTGGAGAGTGTTGGCGATGGAGAGAGATTGGATAGACTGGGCTGGAGAGTGTTGGCGAGGGAGAGAGATTGGACAGACTGGGCTGGAGAGTGTTGGCGAGGGAGAGAGATTGGACAGACTGGGCTGGAGTGTTGGCGATGGAGAGAGATTGGGCAGACTGGGCTGGAGAGTGTTGGCGAGGGAGAGAGATTGGACAGACTGGGCTGGAGAGTGTTGGCGAGGGAGAGAGATTGGACAGACTGGGCTGGAGAGTGTTGGCGAGGGAGAGAGATTGGACAGACTGGGCTGGAGAGTGTTGGCGATGGAGAGAGATTGGGCAGACTGAGCTGGAGAGTGTTGGCGAGGGAGAGAGATTGGACAGACTGGGCTGGAGAGTGTTGGCGAGGGAGAGAGATTGGACAGACTGGGCTGGAGAGTGTTGGCGAGGGAGAGAGATTGGACAGACTGGGCTGGAGAGTGTTGGCGAGGGAGAGAGATTGGACAGACTGGGCTGGAGAGTGTTGGCGAGGGAGAGAGATTGGACAGACTGGGCTGGAGAGTGTTGGCGAGGGAGAGAGATTGGACAGACTGAGCTGGAGAGTGTTGGCGAGGGAGAGAGATTGGACAGACTGGGCTGGAGAGTGTTGGCGAGGGAGAGAGATTGGACAGACTGGGCTGGAGAGTGTTGGCGAGGGAGAGAGATTGGACAGACTGGGCTGGAGAGTGTTGGCGATGGAGAGAGATTGGACAGACTGGGCTGGAGAGTGTTGGCGATGGAGAGAGATTGGACAGACTGAGCTGGAGAGTGTTGGCGAGGGAGAGAGATTGGACAGATTGGGCTGGAGAGTGTTGGCGAGGGAGAGAGATTGGACAGACTGGGCTGGAGAGTGTTGGCGATGGAGATTGGACAGACTGGGCTGGAGAGTGTTGGCGAGGGAGAGAGATTGGACAGACTGGGCTGGAGAGTGTTGGCGAGGGAGAGAGTTTGGACAGACTGGGCTGGAGAGTGTTGGCGAGGGAGAGAGATTGGACAGACTGGGCTGGAGAGTGTTGGCGATGGAGATTGGACAGACTGAGCTGGAGAGTGTTGGCGAGGGAGAGAGATTGGACAGACTGGGCTGGAGAGTGTTGGCGAGGGAGAGAGATTGGACAGACTGGGCTGGAGAGTGTTGGCGAGGGAGAGAGATTGGACAGACTGGGCTGGAGAGTGTTGGCGAGGGAGAGAGATTGGACAGACTGGGCTGGAGAGTGTTGGCGATGGAGAGAGATTGGACAGACTGGGCTGGAGAGTGTTGGCGAGGGAGAGAGATTGGGCAGACTGGGCTGGAGAGTGTTGGCGAGGGAGAGAGATTGGACAGACTGGGCTGGAGAGTGTTGGCGATGGAGAGAGATTGGGCAGACTGTGCTGGAGAGTGTTGGCGATGGAGAGAGATTGGACAGACTGGGCTGGAGAGTGTTGGCGAGGGAGAGAGATTGGGCAGACTGGGCTGGAGAGTGTTGGCGAGGGAGAGAGATTGGACAGACTGGGCTGGAGAGTGTTGGCGAGGGAGAGAGATTGGACAGACTGGGCTGGAGAGTGTTGGCGAGGGAGAGAGATTGGACAGACTGTGCTGGAGAGTGTTGGCGATGGAGAGAGATTGGACAGACTGGGCTGGAGAGTGTTGGCGATGGAGAGAGATTGGACAGACTGAGCTGGAGAGTGTTGGCGATGGAGAGAGATTGGACAGACTGGGCTGGAGAGTGTTGGCGATGGAGAGAGATTGGACAGACTGGGCTGGAGAGTGTTGGCGAGGGAGAGAGATTGGATAGACTGGGCTGGAGAGTGTTGGCGATGGAGAGAGATTGGACAGACTGGGCTGGAGAGTGTTGGCGATGGAGAGAGATTGGACAGACTGTGCTGGAGAGTGTTGGCGAGGGAGAGAGATTGGACAGACTGGGCTGGAGAGTGTTGGCGATGGAGAGAGATTGGACAGACTGGGCTGGAGAGTGTTGGCGAGGGAGAGAGATTGGACAGTCTGGGC
Organism: Scyliorhinus torazame; assembly: GCF_047496885.1. Taxonomy (NCBI): domain Eukaryota; kingdom Metazoa; phylum Chordata; class Chondrichthyes; order Carcharhiniformes; family Scyliorhinidae; genus Scyliorhinus; species Scyliorhinus torazame. The sequence continues at coordinate 246,685 of NW_027307970.1, forward strand.
TGGAGAGTGTTGGCGAGGGAGAGAGATTGGACAGACTGGGCTGGAGAGTGTTGGCGATGGAGAGAGATTGGACAGACTGGGCTGGGGAGTGTTGGCGAGGGAGAGAGATTGGACAGACTGGGCTGGAGAGTGTTGGCGAGGGAGAGAGATTGGACAGACTGGGCTGGGGAGTGTTGGCGAGGGAGAGAGATTGGACAGTCTGGGCTGGAGAGTGTTGGCGAGGGAGAGAGATTGGACAGTCTGGGCTGGAGAGTGTTGGCGATGGAGAGAGATTGGACAGTCTGGGCTGGAGAGTGTTGGCGATGGAGAGAGATTGGACAGACTGGGCTGGAGAGTGTTGGCGAGGGAGAGAGATTGGATAGACTGGGCTGGAGAGTTTTGGCGATGGAGAGAGATTGGACAGACTGGGCTGGAGAGTGTTGGCGATGGAGAGAGATTGGACACACTGGGCTGGAGAGTGTTGGCGATGGAGAGAGATTGGACAGACTGGGCTGGAGAGTGTTGGCGAGGGAGAGAGATTGGACAGACTGAGCTGGAGAGTGTTGGCGAGGGAGAGAGATTGGACAGACTGGGCTGGAGAGTGTTGGCGAGGGAGAGAGATTGGACAGACTGGGCTGGAGAGTGTTGGCGATGGAGAGAGATTGGACAGACTGGGCTGGAGAGTGTTGGCGAGGGAGAGAGATTGGACAGACTGGGCTGGAGAGTGTTGGCGAGGGAGAGAGATTGGACAGTCTGGGCTGGAGAGTGTTGGCGAGGGAGAGAGATTGGGCAGACTGGGCTGGAGAGTGTTGGCGAGGGAGAGAGATTGGACAGACTGGGCTGGAGAGTGTTGGCGAGGGAGAGAGATTGGACAGACTGGGCTGGAGAGTGTTGGCGATGGAGAGAGATTGGACAGACTGGGCTGGAGAGTGTTGGCGAGGGAGAGAGATTGGACAGACTGGGCTGGAGAGTGTTGGCGAGGGAGAGAGATTGGACAGTCTGGGCTGGAGAGTGTTGGCGAGGGAGAGAGATTGGACAGACTGAGCTGGAGAGTGTTGGCGAGGGAGAGAGATTGGACAGACTGGGCTGGAGAGTGTTGGCGAGGGAGAGAGATTGGACAGACTGGGCTGGAGAGTGTTGGCGATGGAGAGAGATTGGACAGTCTGAGCTGGAGAGTGTTGGCGAGGGAGAGAGATTGGACAGACTGGGCTGGAGAGTGTTGGCGATGGAGAGAGATTGGACAGACTGGGCTGGAGAGTGTTGGCGAGGGAGAGAGATTGGACAGACTGGGCTGGAGAGTGTTGGCGAGGGAGATTGGACAGACTGGGCTGGAGAGTGTTGGCGATGGAGAGAGATTGGACAGACTGGGCTGGAGAGTGTTGGCGATGGGGAGAGAGATTGGACAGACTGAGCTGGAGAGTGTTGGCGAGGGAGAGAGATTGGACAGATTGGGCTGGAGAGTGTTGGCGATGGAGAGAGATTGGACAGTCTGGGCTGGAGAGTGTTGGCGAGGGAGAGAGATTGGACAGACTGGGCTGGAGAGTGTTGGCGATGGAGAGAGATTGGACAGACTGGGCTGGAGAGTGTTGGCGAGGGAGAGAGATTGGACAGACTGAGCTGGAGAGTGTTGGCGAGGGAGAGAGATTGGACAGACTGGGCTGGAGAGTGTTGGCGAGGGAGAGAGATTGGACAGTCTGGGCTGGAGAGTGTTGGCGAGGGAGAGAGATTGGACAGTCTGGGCTGGAGAGTGCTGGCGAGGGAGAGAGATTGGACAGACTGGGCTGGAGAGTGTTGGCGATGGAGAGAGATTGGACAGACTGGGCTGGAGAGTGCTGGCGAGGGAGAGAGATTGGACAGACTGTGCTGGAGAGTGTTGGCGAGGGAGAGAGATTGGACAGACTGGGCTGGAGAGTGTTGGCGAGGGAGAGAGATTGGACAGACTGGGCTGGAGAGTGTTGGCGAGGGAGAGAGATTGGACAGTCTGGGCTGGAGAGTGTTGGCGAGGGAGAGAGATTGGACAGACTGGGCTGGAGAGTGTTGGCGATGGAGAGAGATTGGACAGACTGGGCTGGAGAGTGTTGGCGAGGGAGAGAGATTGGACAGACTGAGCTGGAGAGTGTTGGCGAGGGAGAGAGATTGGACAGACTGGGCTGGAGAGTGTTGGCGATGGAGAGAGATTGGACAGTCTGGGCTGGAGAGTGTTGGCCATGGAGAGAGATTGGACAGACTGGGCTGGAGAGTGTTGGCGAGGGAGAGAGATTGGGCAGTCTGGGCTGGAGAGTGTTGGCGAGGGAGAGAGATTGGACAGACTGGGCTGGAGAGTGTTGGCGAGGGAGAGAGATTGGACAGACTGGGCTGGAGAGTGTTGGCGAGGGAGAGAGATTGGGCAGACTGGGCTGGAGAGTGTTGGCGAGGGAGAGAGATTGGACAGACTGGGCTGGAGAGTGTTGGCGAGGGAGAGAGATTGGGCAGACTGGGCTGGAGAGTGTTGGCGATGGAGAGAGATTGGGCAGACTGGGCTGGAGAGTGTTGGCGAGGGAGAGAGATTGGACAGACTGGGCTGGAGAGTGTTGGCGATGGAGAGAGATTGGACAGACTGGGCTGGAGAGTGTTGGCGAGGGAGAGAGATTGGACAGACTGGGCTGGAGAGTGTTGGCGAGGGAGAGAGATTGGACAGACTGGGCTGGAGAGTGTTGGCGAGGGAGAGAGATTGGGCAGACTGGGCTGGAGAGTGTTGGCGATGGAGAGAGATTGGACAGACTGGGCTGGAGAGTGTTGGCGAGGGAGAGAGATTGGACAGACTGGGCTGGAGAGTGTTGGCGAGGGAGAGAGATTGGACAGACTGGGCTGGAGAGTGTTGGCGAGGGAGAGAGATTGGACAGACTGAGCTGGAGAGTGTTGGCGAGGGAGAGAGATTGGACAGACTGCGCTGGAGAGTGTTGGCGAGGGAGAGAGATTGGACAGACTGGGCTGGAGAGTGTTGGCGAGGGAGAGAGATTTGACAGACTGGGCTGGAGAGTGTTGGCGAGGGAGAGAGATTGGACAGACTGGGCTGGAGAGTGTTGGCGAGGGAGAGAGATTGGACAGACTGGGCTGGAGAGTGTTGGCGATGGAGAGAGATTGGACAGACTGGGCTGGAGAGTGTTGGCGATGGAGAGAGATTGGACAGACTGGGCTGGAGAGTGTTGGCGAGGGAGAGAGATTGGACAGACTGGGCTGGAGAGTGTTGGCGATGGAGAGAGATTGGACAGACTGAGCTGGAGAGTGTTGGCGATGGAGAGAGATTGGACAGACTGGGCTGGAGAGTGTTGGCGAGGGAGAGAGATTGGGCAGTCTGGGCTGGAGAGTGTTGGCGATGGAGAGAGATTGGACAGACTGAGCTGGGGAGTGTTGGCGAGGGAGAGAGATTGGACAGACTGAGCTGGAGAGTGTTGGCGATGGAGAGAGATTGGACAGACTGGGCTGGAGAGTGTTGGCGAGGGAGATTGGACAGACTGGGCTGGAGAGTGTTGGCGAGGGAGAGAGATTGGACAGACTGGGCTGGAGAGTGTTGGCGAGGGAGAGAGATTGGACAGACTGGGCTGGAGAGTGTTGGCGAGGGAGAGAGATTGGACAGACTGAGCTGGGGAGTGTTGGCGAGGGAGATTGGACAGACTGGGCTGGAGAGTGTTGGCGAGGGAGAGAGATTGGACAGATTGTGCTGGAGAGTGTTGGCGAGGGAGAGAGATTGGACAGACTGGGCTGGAGAGTGTTGGCGATGGAGAGAGATTGGACAGACTGGGCTGGAGAGTGTTGGCGATGGAGATTGGACAGACTGGGCTGGAGAGTGTTGGCGAGGGAGAGAGATTGGACAGACTGGGCTGGAGAGTGTTGGCGATGGAGAGAGATTGGACAGACTGAGCTGGAGAGTGTTGGCGAGGGAGAGAGATTGGACAGTCTGGGCTGGAGAGTGTTGGCGAGGGAGAGAGATTGGACAGACTGGGCTGGAGAGTGTTGGCGAGGGAGAGAGATTGGACAGACTGGGCTGGAGAGTGTTGGCGAGGGAGAGAGATTGGACAGACTGGGCTGGAGAGTGTTGGCGATGGAGAGAGATTGGACAGACTGAGCTGGAGAGTGTTGGCGAGGGAGAGAGATTGGACAGACTGGGCTGGAGAGTGTTGGCGAGGGAGAGAGATTGGACAGTCTGGGCTGGAGAGTGTTGGCGAGGGAGAGAGATTGGACAGACTGGGCTGGAGAGTGTTGGCGAGGGAGAGAGATTGGACAGTCTGGGCTGGAGAGTGTTGGCGATGGAGAGAGATTGGACAAACTGAGCTGGAGAGTGTTGGCGATGGAGAGATATTGGAGAGACTGGGCTGGAGAGTGTTGGCGAGGGAGAGAGATTGGACAGACTGGGCTGGAGAGTGTTGGCGAGGGAGAGAGATTGGACAGACTGGGCTGGAGAGTGTTGGCGAGGGGGATTGGACAGACTGAGCTGGAGAGTGTTGGCGAGGGAGAGAGATTGGACAGACTCGGCTGGAGAGTGTTGGCGATGGAGAGAGATTGGACAGACTGGGCTGGAGAGTGTTGGCGAGGGAGAGAGATTGGACAGACTGAGCTGGGGAGTGTTGGTGAGGGAGAGAGATTGGACAGACTGGGCTGGAGAGTGTTGGCGATGGAGAGAGATTGGACAGACTGGGCTGGAGAGTGTTGGCGAGGGGGATTGGACAGACTGAGCTGGAGAGTGTTGGCGAGGGAGAGAGATTGGACAGACTCGGCTGGAGAGTGTTGGCGATGGAGAGAGATTGGACAGACTGGGCTGGAGAGTGTTGGCGAGGGAGAGAGATTGGACAGACTGGGCTGGAGAGTGTTGGCGAGGGAGAGAGATTGGACAGACTGGGCTGGAGAGTGTTGGCGAGGGAGAGAGATTGGACAGACTGGGCTGGAGAGTGTTGGCGAGGGAGAGAGATTGGACAGACTGGGCTGGAGAGTGTTGGCGAGGGAGAGAGATTGGACAGTCTGGGCTGGAGAGTGTTGGCGAGGGAGAGGGATTGGGCAGACTGGGCTGGAGAGTGTTGGCGAGGGAGAGAGATTGGACAGACTGGGCTGGAGAGTGTTGGCGAGGGAGAGAGATTGGACAGACTGGGCTGGAGAGTGTTGGCGAGGGAGAGAGATTGGACAGACTGGGCTGGAGAGTGTTGGCGAGGGAGAGAGATTGGACAGACTGGGCTGGAGAGTGTTGGCGAGGGAGAGAGATTGGACAGTCTGGGCTGGAGAGTGTTGGCGAGGGAGAGAGATTGGACAGTCTGGGCTGGAGAGTGTTGGCGAGGGAGAGAGATTGGGCAGACTGGGCTGGAGAGTGTTGGCGAGGGAGAGAGATTGGACAGACTGTGCTGGAGAGTGTTGGCGAGGGAAAGAGATTGGACAGACTGGGCTGGAGAGTGTTGGCGAGGGAGAGAGATTGGACAGACTGTGCTGGAGAGTGTTGGCGAGGGAAAGAGATTGGACAGACTGGGCTGGAGAGTGTTGGCGATGGAGAGAGATTGGACAGACTGGGCTGGAGAGTGTTGGCGAGGGAGAGAGATTGGACAGACTGGGCTGGAGAGTGTTGGCGATGGAGAGAGATTGGACAGACTGTGCTGGAGAGTGTTGGCGAGGGAGATTGGACAGACTGGGCTGGAGAGTGTTGGCGATGGAGAGAGATTGGACAGACTGGGCTGGAGAGTGTTGGCGATGGGGAGAGAGATTGGACAGACTGAGCTGGAGAGTGTTGGCGAGGGAGAGAGATTGGACAGATTGGGCTGGAGAGTGTTGGCGATGGAGAGAGATTGGACAGTCTGGGCTGGAGAGTGTTGGCGAGGGAGAGAGATTGGACAGACTGGGCTGGAGAGTGTTGGCGAGGGAGAGAGATTGGACAGACTGGGCTGGAGAGTGTTGGCGAGGGAGAGAGATTGGACAGTCTGGGCTGGAGAGTGTTGGCGAGGGAGAGAGATTGGACAGACTGGGCTGGAGAGTGTTGGCGAGGGAGAGAGATTGGACAGTCTGGGCTGGAGAGTGTTGGCGAGGGAGAGAGATTGGACAGACTGGGCTGGAGAGTGTTGGCGAGGGAGAGAGATTGGACAGACTGAGCTGGAGAGTGTTGGCGAGGGAGAGAGATTGGGCAGACTGGGCTGGAGAGTGTTGGCGAGGGAGAGAGATTGGACAGTCTGGGCTGGAGAGTGTTGGCGAGGGAGAGAGATTGGACAGACTGAGCTGGAGAGTGTTGGCGAGGGAGAGAGATTGGGCAGTCTGGGCTGGAGAGTGTTGGCGATGGAGAGAGATTGGACAGTCTGGGCTGGAGAGTGTTGGCGAGGGAGAGAGATTGGACAGACTGGGCTGGAGAGTGTTGGCGAGGGAGAGAGATTGGACAGTCTGGGCTGGAGAGTGTTGGCGAGGGAGAGAGATTGGACAGACTGGGCTGGAGAGTGTTGGCGAGGGAGAGAGATTGGACAGACTGAGCTGGAGAGTGTTGGCGAGGGAGAGAGATTGGACAGTCTGGGCTGGAGAGTGTTGGCGAGGGAGAGAGATTGGACAGACTGGGCTGGAGAGTGTTGGCGAGGGAGAGAGATTGGACAGTCTGGGCTGGAGAGTGTTGGCGAGGGAGAGAGATTGGACAGACTGAGCTGGAGAGTGTTGGCGAGGGAGAGAGATTGGACAGACTGGGCTGGAGAGTGTTGGCGAGGGAGAGAGATTGGACAGACTGGGCTGGAGAGTGTTGGCGATGGAGAGAGATTGGACAGACTGGGCTGGAGAGTGTTGGCGAGGGAGAGAGATTGGACAGACTGGGCTGGAGAGTGTTGGCGATGGAGAGAGATTGGACAGACTGGGCTGGAGAGTGTTGGCGATGGGGAGAGAGATTGGACAGACTGAGCTGGAGAGTGTTGGCGAGGGAGAGAGATTGGACAGATTGGGCTGGAGAGTGTTGGCGATGGAGAGAGATTGGACAGTCTGGGCTGGAGAGTGTTGGCGAGGGAGAGAGATTGGACAGACTGGGCTGGAGAGTGTTGGCGATGGAGAGAGATTGGACAGTCTGGGCTGGAGAGTGTTGGCGAGGGAGAGAGATTGGACAGACTGGGCTGGAGAGTGTTGGCGAGGGAGAGAGATTGGACAGACTGGGCTGGAGAGTGTTGGCGAGGGAGAGAGATTGGACAGACTGGGCTGGAGAGTGTTGGCGAGGGAGAGAGATTGGGCAGACTGGGCTGGAGAGTGTTGGCGATGGAGAGAGATTGGACAGACTGGGCTGGAGAGTGTTGGCGAGGGAGAGAGATTGGACAGACTGGGCTGGAGAGTGTTGGCGATGGAGAGAGATTGGACAGACTGGGCTGGAGAGTGTTGGCGATGGAGAGAGATTGGACAGACTGGGCTGGAGAGTGTTGGCGAGGGAGAGAGATTGGACAGACTGTGCTGGAGAGTGTTGGCGAGGGAGAGAGATTGGACAGACTGGGCTGGAGAGTGTTGGCGAGGGAGAGAGATTGGACAGTCTGGGCTGGAGAGTGTTGGCGAGGGAGAGAGATTGGACAGACTGGGCTGGAGAGTGTTGGCGATGGAGAGAGATTGGACAGTCTGGGCTGGAGAGTGTTGGCGATGGAGAGAGATTGGACAGACTGGGCTGGAGAGTGTTGGCGATGGAGAGAGATTGGACAGACTGGGCTGGAGAGTGTTGGCGAGGGAGAGAGATTGGACAGTCTGGGCTGGAGAGTGTTGGCGAGGGAGAGAGATTGGACAGACTGAGCTGGGGAGTGTTGGCGATGGAGAGAGATTGGACAGACTGGGCTGGAGAGTGTTGGCGATGGAGAGAGATTGGACAGACTGAGCTGGAGAGTGTTGGCGAGGGAGAGAGATTGGACAGACTGGGCTGGAGAGTGTTGGCGAGGGAGAGAGATTGGACAGACTGAGCTGGGGAGTGTTGGCGATGGAGAGAGATTGGACAGACTGGGCTGGAGAGTGTTGGCGATGGAGAGAGATTGGACAGTCTGGGCTGGAGAGTGTTGGCGAGGGAGAGAGATTGGACAGTCTGGGCTGGAGAGTGTTGGCGAGGGAGAGAGATTGGACAGTCTGGGCTGGAGAGTGTTGGCGAGGGAGAGAGATTGGACAGACTGGGCTGGAGAGTGTTGGCGAGGGAGAGAGATTGGACAGACTGGGCTGGAGAGTGTTGGCGAGGGAGAGAGATTGGACAGACTGAGCTGGGGAGTGTTGGCGATGGAGAGAGATTGGACAGACTGGGCTGGAGAGTGTTGGCGATGGAGAGAGATTGGACAGTCTGGGCTGGAGAGTGTTGGCGAGGGAGAGAGATTGGACAGACTGGGCTGGAGAGTGTTGGCGAGGGAGAGAGATTGGACAGACTGGGCTGGAGAGTGTTGGCGAGGGAGAGAGATTGGACAGACTGGGCTGGAGAGTGTTGGCGAGGGAGAGAGATTGGACAGTCTGAGCTGGAGAGTGTTGGCGAGGGAGAGAGATTGGACAGACTGGGCTGGAGAGTGTTGGCGATGGAGAGAGATTGGACAGACTGGGCTGGAGAGTGTTGGCGAGGGAGAGAGATTGGACAGACTGGGCTGGAGAGTGTTGGCGAGGGAGAGAGATTGGACAGTCTGGGCTGGAGAGTGTTGGCGAGGGAGAGAGATTGGACAGAGTGGGCTGGAGAGTGTTGGCGAGGGAGAGAGATTGGACAGACTGGGCTGGAGAGTGTTGGCGAGGGAGAGAGATTGGACAGACTGGGCTGGAGAGTGTTGGCGAGGGAGAGAGATTGGACAGTCTGGGCTGGAGAGAGTTGGCGAGGGAGAGAGATTGGACAGACTGGGCTGGAGAGTGTTGGCGAGGGAGAGAGATTGGACAGTCTGGGCTGGAGAGTGTTGGCGAGGGAGAGAGATTGGACAGACTGGGCTGGAGAGTGTTGGCGAGGGAGAGAGATTGGACAGGCTGGGCTGGAGAGTGTTGGCGAGGGAGAGAGATTGGGCAGACTGGGCTGGGGAGTGTTGGCGAGGGAGAGAGATTGGACAGACTGGGCTGGAGAGTGTTGGCGAGGGAGAGAGATTGGACAGACTGGGCTGGAGAGTGTTGGCGATGGAGAGAGATTGGACAGACTGGGCTGGAGAGTGTTGGCGAGGGAGAGAGATTGGACAGACTGGGCTGGAGAGTGTTGGCGAGGGAGAGAGATTGGACAGACTGGGCTGGAGAGTGTTGGCGATGGAGAGAGATTGGACAGACTGGGCTGGAGAGTGTTGGCGAGGGAGAGAGATTGGACAGACTGAGCTGGAGAGTGTTGGCGATGGAGAGAGATTGGACAGACTGGGCTGGAGAGTGTTGGCGAGGGAGAGAGATTGGACAGACTGGGCTGGAGAGTGTTGGCGAGGGAGAGAGATTGGGCAGATTGGGCTGGAGAGTGTTGGCGAGGGAGAGAGATTGGACAGACTGGGCTGGAGAGTGTTGGCGAGGGAGAGAGATTGGACAGTCTGGGCTGGAGAGTGTTGGCGAGGGAGAGAGATTGGACAGACTGGGCTGGAGAGTGTTGGCGAGGGAGAGAGATTGGACAGACTGGGCTGGAGAGTGTTGGCGATGGAGAGAGATTGGACAGACTGGGCTGGAGAGTGTTGGCGAGGGAGAGAGATTGGACAGACTGAGCTGGAGAGTGTTGGCGATGGAGAGAGATTGGACAGACTGGGCTGGAGAGTGTTGGCGAGGGAGAGAGATTGGACAGACTGGGCTGGAGAGTGTTGGCGAGGGAGAGAGATTGGGCAGATTGGGCTGGAGAGTGTTGGCGAGGGAGAGAGATTGGACAGACTGGGCTGGAGAGTGTTGGCGAGGGAGAGAGATTGGACAGTCTGGGCTGGAGAGTGTTGGCGAGGGAGAGAGATTGGACAGACTGGGCTGGAGAGTGTTGGCGATGGAGAGAGATTGGACAGACTGGGCTGGAGAGTGTTGGCGAGGGAGAGAGATTGGACAGACTGGGCTGGAGAGTGTTGGCGAGGGAGAGAGATTGGACAGACTGGGCTGGAGAGTGTTGGCGAGGGAGAGAGATTGGACAGACTGGGCTGGAGAGTGTTGGCGATGGAGAGTGATTGGACAGACTGGGCTGGAGAGTGTTGGCGATGGAGAGAGATTGGGCAGACTGGGCTGGAGAGTGTTGGCGATGGAGAGAGATTGGACAGACTGGGCTGGAGAGTGTTGGCGATGGAGAGAGATTGGGCAGACTGGACTGGAGAGTGTTGGCGAGGGAGAGAGATTGGACAGTCTGGGCTGGAGAGTGTTGGCGAGGGAGAGAGATTGGACAGACTGGGCTGGAGAGTGTTGGCGAGGGAGAGAGATTGGACACACTGGGCTGGAGAGTGTTGGCGAGGGAGAGAGATTGGACAGACTGGGCTGGAGAGTGTTGGCGATGGAGAGAGATTGGGCAGACTGGGCTGGAGAGTGTTGGCGATGGAGATTGGACAGACTGGGCTGGAGAGTGTTGGCGAGGGAGAGAGATTGGACAGACTGGGCTGGAGAGTGTTGGCGATGGAGAGAGATTGGACAGACTGGGCTGGAGAGTGTTGGCGAGGGAGAGAGATTGGACAGACTGGGCTGGAGAGTGTTGGCGATGGAGAGAGATTGGACAGACTGGGCTGGAGAGTGTTGGCGAGGGAGAGAGATTGGACAGACTGGGCTGGAGAGTGTTGGCGAGGGAGAGAGATTGGGCAGACTGGGCTGGAGAGTGTTGGCGAGGGAGAGAGATTGGACAGACTGGGCTGGAGAGTGTTGGCGATGGAGAGAGATTGGACAGACTGGGCTGGAGAGTGTTGGCGAGGGAGAGAGATTGGACAGACTGGGCTGGAGAGTGTTGGCGATGGAGATTGGACAGACTGGGCTGGAGAGTGTTGGCGATGGAGAGAGATTGGGCAGACTGGGCTGGAGAGTGTTGGCGATGGAGAGAGATTGGACAGACTGGGCTGGAGAGTGTTGGCGAGGGAGAGAGATTGGACAGACTGGGCTGGAGAGTGTTGGCGAGGGAGAGAGATTGGACAGACTGGGCTGGAGAGTGTTGGCGAGGGAGAGAGATTGGACAGACTGGGCTGGAGAGTGTTGGCGATGGAGAGAGATTGGACAGACTGGGCTGGAGAGTGTTGGCGATGGAGAGAGATTGGACAGACTGGGCTGGAGAGTGTTGGCGATGGAGAGAGATTGGGCAGACTGGGCTGGAGAGTGTTGGCGATGGAGAGAGATTGGACAGACTGGGCTGGAGAGTGTTGGCGATGGAGAGAGATTGGGCAGACTGGGCTGGAGAGTGTTGGCGAGGGAGAGAGATTGGACAGACTGGGCTGGAGAGTGTTGGCGATGGAGAGAGATTGGACAGACTGGGCTGGAGAGTGTTGGCGATGGAGATTGGACAGACTGGGCTGGAGAGTGTTGGCGATGGAGAGAGATTGGGCAGACTGGGCTGGAGAGTGTTGGCGAGGGAGAGAGATTGGACAGATTGGGCTGGAGAGTGTTGGCGAGGGAGAGAGATTGGACAGACTGGGCTGGGGAGTGTTGGCGATGGAGAGAGATTGGACAGACTGGGCTGGAGAGTGTTGGCGAGGGAGAGAGATTGGACAGACTGGGCTGGAGAGTGTTGGCGAGGGAGAGAGATTGGACAGACTGGGCTGGAGAGTGTTGGCGAGGGAGAGAGATTGGACAGACTGGGCTGGAGAGTGTTGGCGAGGGAGAGAGATTGGACAGACTGGGCTGGAGAGTGTTGGCGAGGGAGAGAGATTGGACAGACTGGGCTGGAGAGTGTTGGCGATGGAGAGAGATTGGACAGATTGGGCTGGAGAGTGTTGGCGAGGGAGAGAGATTGGACAGACTGGGCTGGAGAGTGTTGGCGATGGAGAGAGATTGGACAGATTGGGCTGGAGAGTGTTGGCGAGGGAGAGAGATTGGACAGACTGGGCTGGAGAGTGTTGGCGAGGGAGAGAGATTGGACAGACTGGGCTGGAGAGTGTTGGCGATGGAGAGAGATTGGACAGACTGGGCTGGAGAGTGTTGGCGAGGGAGAGAGATTGGACAGACTGGGCTGGAGAGTGTTGGCGAGGGAGAGAGATTGGACAGACTGGGCTGGAGAGTGTTGGCGATGGAGAGAGATTGGACAGACTGGGCTGGAGAGTGTTGGCGATGGAGAGAGATTGGACAGTCTGGGCTGGAGAGTGTTGGCGAGGGAGAGAGATTGGACAGACTGGGCTGGAGAGTGTTGGCGAGGGAGAGAGATTGGACAGACTGGGCTGGAGAGTGTTGGCGAGGGAGAGAGATTGGACAGACTGGGCTGGAGAGTGTTGGCGATGGAGAGAGATTGGACAGACTGGGCTGGAGAGTGTTGGCGATGGAGAGAGATTGGACAGACTGGGCTGGAGAGTGTTGGCGAGGGAGAGAGATTGGACAGACTGGGCTGGAGAGTGTTGGCGAGGGAGAGAGATTGGACAGACTGGGCTGGAGAGTGTTGGCGAGGGAGAGAGATTGGACAGACTGGACTGGAGAGTGTTGGCGAGGGAGAGAGATTGGACAGTCTGGGCTGGAGAGTGTTGGCGATGGAGATTGGACAGACTGGGCTGGAGAGTGTTGGCGATGGAGAGAGATTGGACAGACTGGGCTGGAGAGTGTTGGCGAGGGAGAGAGATTGGACAGACTGGGCTGGAGAGTGTTGGCGAGGGAGAGAGATTGGACAGACTGGGCTGGAGAGTGTTGGCGAGGGAGAGAGATTGGACAGACTGGGCTGGAGAGTGTTGGCGAGGGAGAGAGATTGGACAGACTGGGCTGGAGAGTGTTGGCGAGGGAGAGAGATTGGACAGACTGGGCTGGAGAGTGTTGGCGAGGGAGAGAGATTGGACAGACTGGGCTGGAGAGTGTTGGCGAGGGAGAGAGATTGGGCAGACTGGGCTGGAGAGTGTTGGCGAGGGAGAGAGATTGGACAGACTGGGCTGGAGAGTGTTGGCGAGGGAGAGAGATTGGACAGACTGGGCTGGAGAGTGTTGGCGAGGGAGAGAGATTGGGCAGACTGGGCTGGAGAGTGTTGGCGAGGGAGAGAGATTGGACAGACTGGGCTGGAGAGTGTTGGCGATGGAGAGAGATTGGACAGACTGGGCTGGAGAGTGTTGGCGATGGAGAGAGATTGGACAGTCTGGGCTGGAGAGTGTTGGCGAGGGAGAGAGATTGGACAGACTGGGCTGGAGAGTGTTGGCGAGGGAGAGAGATTGGACAGTCTGGGCTGGAGAGTGTTGGCGATGGAGAGAGATTGGACAGACTGGGCTGGAGAGTGTTGGCGAGGGAGAGAGATTGGACAGTCTGGGCTGGAGAGTGTTGGCGAGGGAGAGAGATTGGACAGACTGGGCTGGAGAGTGTTGGCGAGGGAGAGAGATTGGACAGACTGGGCTGGAGAGTGTTGGCGAGGGAGAGAGATTGGACAGACTGGGCTGGAGAGTGTTGGCGAGGGAGAGAGATTGGACAGACTGGGCTGGAGAGTGTTGGCGATGGAGATTGTACAGACTGGGCTGGAGAGTGTTGGCGAGGGAGAGAGATTGGACAGACTGGGCTGGAGAGTGTTGGAGATGGAGAGAGATTGGGCAGACTGGGCTGGAGAGTGTTGGCGATGGAGAGAGATTGGACAGACTGGGCTGGAGAGTGTTGGCGATGGAGAGAGATTGGGCAGTCTGGGCTGGAGAGTGTTGGCGAGGGAGATTGGACAGACTGGGCTGGAGAGTGTTGGCGATGGAGAGAGATTGGACAGACTGGGCTGGAGAGTGTTGGCGATGGAGAGAGACTGGACGGACTGTGCTGGAGAGTGTTGGCGAGGGAGAGAGATTGGACAGACTGGTCTGGAGAGTGTTGGCGAGGGAGAGAGATTGGGCAGATTGGGCTGGAGAGTGTTGGCGAGGGAGAGAGATTGGACAGACTGGGCTGGAGAGTGTTGGCGAGGGAGAGAGATTGGACAGACGGGCTGGAGTGTGTTGGCGAGGGAGAGAGATTGGACAGACTGGGCTGGAGAGTGTTGGCGAGGGAGAGAGATTGGACAGGCTGGGCTGGAGAGTGTTGGCGAGGGAGAGAGATTGGACAGACTGTGCTGGAGAGTGTTGGCGAGGGAGAGAGATTGGACAGACTGGGCTGGAGAGTGTTGGCGATGGAGAGAGATTGGACAGACTGGGCTGGAGAGTGTTGGCGAGGGAGAGAGATTGGACAGACTGGGCTGGAGAGTGTTGGCGAGGGAGAGAGATTGGACAGACTGGGCTGCAGAGTGTTGGCGAGGGAGAGAGATTGGACAGACTGGGCTGGAGAGTGTTGGCGAGGGAGAGAGATTGGACAGTCTGGGCTGGAGAGTGTTGGCGAGGGAGAGAGATTGGACAGACTGGGCTGGAGAGTGTTGGCGATGGAGAGAGATTGGACAGACTGGGCTGGAGAGTGTTGGCGAGGGAGAGAGATTGGACAGACCGCGCTGGAGAGTGTTGGCGATGGAGAGAGATTGGACAGACTGGGCTGGAGAGTGTTGGCGAGGGAGAGAGATTGGACAGACTGGGCTGGAGAGTGTTGGCGAGGGAGAGAGATTGGGCAGACTGGGCTGGAGAGTGTTGGCGAGGGAGAGAGATTGGACAGACTGGGCTGGAGAGTGTTGGCGAGGGAGAGAGATTGGACAGACTGGGCTGGAGAGTGTTGGCGAGGGAGAGAGATTGGACAGACTGCGCTGGAGAGTGTTGGCGAGGGAGAGAGATTGGACAGACTGGGCTGGAGAGTGTTGGCGATGGAGAGAGATTGGGCAGACTGGGCTGGAGAGTGTTGGCGAGGGAGAGAGATTGGACAGACTGGGCTGGAGAGTGTTGGCGAGGGAGAGAGATTGGACAGACTGGGCTGGAGAGTGTTGGCGAGGGAGAGAGATTGGACAGACTGCGCTGGAGAGTGTTGGCGAGGGAGAGAGATTGGACAGACTGGGCTGGAGAGTGTTGGCGAGGGAGAGAGATTGGACAGACTGGGCTGGAGAGTGTTGGCGATGGAGAGAGATTGGACAGACTGGGCTGGAGAGTGTTGGCGATGGAGAGAGATTGGACAGACTGGGCTGGAGAGTGTTGGCGATGGAGAGAGATTGGACAGACTGGGCTGGAGAGTGTGGGCGAGGGAGAGAGATTGGGCAGACTGGGCTGGAGAGTGTTGGCGATGGAGAGAGATTGGACAGACTGGGCTGGAGAGTGTTGGCGATGGAGAGAGATTGGACAGACTGGGCTGGAGAGTGTTGGCGATGGAGAGAGATTGGACAGACTGGGCTGGAGAGTGTTGGCGATGGAGAGAGATTGGACAGACTGGGCTGGAGAGTGTTGGCGAGGGAGAGAGATTGGACAGTCTGGGCTGGAGAGTGTTGGCGAGGGAGAGAGATTGGACAGTCTGGGCTGGAGAGTGTTGGCGAGGGAGAGAGATTGGACAGTCTGGGCTGGAGAGTGTTGGCGAGGGAGAGAGATTGGACAGTCTGGGCTGGAGAGTGTTGGCGATGGAGAGAGATTGGACAGTCTGGGCTGGAGAGTGTTGGCGATGGAGAGAGATTGGACAGACTGGGCTGGAGAGTGTTGGCGATGGAGAGAGATTGGACAGACTGGGCTGGAGAGTGTTGGCGACGGAGAGAGATTGGACAGACTGGGCTGGGGAGTGTTGGCGAGGGAGAGAGATTGGACAGACTGGGCTGGAGAGTGTTGGCGATGGAGAGAGATTGGACAGACTGGGCTGGAGAGTGTTGGCGAGGGAGAGAGATTGGACAGTCTGGGCTGGAGAGTGTTGGCGAGGGAGAGAGATTGGACAGTCTGGGCTGGAGAGTGTTGGCGAGGGAGAGAGATTGGACAGTCTGGGCTGGAGAGTGTTGGCGATGGAGAGAGATTGGACAGTCTGGGCTGGAGAGTGTTGGCGAGGGAGAGAGATTGGACAGACTGGGCTGGGGAGTGTTGGCGAGGGAGAGAGATTGGACAGACTGGGCTGGAGAGTGTTGGCGATGGAGAGAGATTGGACAGACTGGGCTGGAGAGTGTTGGCGAGGGAGAGAGATTGGACAGACTGGGCTGGAGAGTGTTGGCGATGGAGAGAGATTGGACAGACTGGGCTGGAGAGTGTTGGCGAGGGAGAGAGATTGGACAGACTGGGCTGGAGAGTGTTGGCGAGGGACAGAGATTGGACAGACTGGGCTGGAGAGTGTTGGCGAGGGAGAGAGATTGGACAGACTGGGCTGGAGAGTGTTGGCGATGGAGAGAGATTGGACAGACTGGGCTGGAGAGTGTTGGCGATGGAGAGAGATTGGACAGACTGGGCTGGAGAGTGTTGGCGATGGAGAGAGATTGGACAGACTGGGCTGGAGAGTGTTGGCGAGGGAGAGAGATTGGACAGACTGGGCTGGAGAGTGTTGGCGATGGAGATTGGACAGACTGGGCTGGAGAGTGTTGGCGAGGGAGAGAGATTGGACAGACTGGGCTGGAGAGTGTTGGCGAGGGAGAGAGATTGGACAGTCTGGGCTGGAGAGTGTTGGCGAGGGAGAGAGATTGGACAGACTGGGCTGGAGAGTGTTGGCGAGGGAGAGAGATTGGACAGACTGAGCTGGAGAGTGTTGGCGATGGAGAGAGATTGGACAGACTGGGCTGGAGAGTGTTGGCGAGGGAGAGAGATTGGACAGACTGGGCTGGAGAGTGTTGGCGAGGGAGAGAGATTGGGCAGACTGGGCTGGAGAGTGTTGGCGATGGAGAGAGATTGGACAGGCTGGGCTGGAGAGTGTTGGCGAGGGAGAGAGATTGGACAGACTGGGCTGGAGAGTGTTGGCGATGGAGATTGTACAGACTGGGCTGGAGAGTGTTGGCGAGGGAGAGAGATTGGACAGACTGGGCTGGAGAGTGTTGGCGATGGAGAGAGATTGGGCAGACTGGGCTGGAGAGTGTTGGCGATGGAGAGAGATTGGGCAGACTGGGCTGGAGAGTGTTGGCGATGGAGAGAGATTGGACAGTCTGGGCTGGAGAGTGTTGGCGAGGGAGAGAGATTGGACAGACTGGGCTGGAGAGTGTTGGCGAGGGAGAGAGATTGGACAGACTGGGCTGGAGACTGTTGGCGATGGAGAGAGATTGGGCAGACTGGGCTGGAGAGTGTTGGCGAGGGAGAGAGATTGGACAGACTGGGCTGGAGAGTGTTGGCGATGGAGATTGTACAGACTGGGCTGGAGAGTGTTGGCGAGGGAGAGAGATTGGACAGACTGGGCTGGGGAGTGTTGGCGAGGGAGAGAGATTGGATAGACTGGGCTGGAGAGTTTTGGCGATGGAGAGAGATTGGACAGACTGGGCTGGAGAGTGTTGGCGATGGAGAGAGATTGGACACACTGGGCTGGAGAGTGTTGGCGATGGAGAGAGATTGGACAGACTGGGCTGGAGAGTGTTGGCGAGGGAGAGAGATTGGACAGACTGAGCTGGAGAGTGTTGGCGAGGGAGAGAGATTGGACAGACTGGGCTGGAGAGTGTTGGCGAGGGAGAGAGATTGGACAGACTGGGCTGGAGAGTGTTGGCGATGGAGAGAGATTGGACAGACTGGGCTGGAGAGTGTTGGCGAGGGAGAGAGATTGGACAGACTGGGCTGGAGAGTGTTGGCGAGGGAGAGAGATTGGACAGTCTGGGCTGGAGAGTGTTGGCGAGGGAGAGAGATTGGGCAGACTGGGCTGGAGAGTGTTGGCGAGGGAGAGAGATTGGACAGACTGGGCTGGAGAGTGTTGGCGAGGGAGAGAGATTGGACAGACTGGGCTGGAGAGTGTTGGCGATGGAGAGAGATTGGACAGACTGGGCTGGAGAGTGTTGGCGAGGGAGAGAGATTGGACAGACTGGGCTGGAGAGTGTTGGCGAGGGAGAGAGATTGGACAGTCTGGGCTGGAGAGTGTTGGCGAGGGAGAGAGATTGGACAGACTGAGCTGGAGAGTGTTGGCGAGGGAGAGAGATTGGACAGACTGGGCTGGAGAGTGTTGGCGAGGGAGAGAGATTGGACAGACTGGGCTGGAGAGTGTTGGCGATGGAGAGAGATTGGACAGTCTGAGCTGGAGAGTGTTGGCGAGGGAGAGAGATTGGACAGACTGGGCTGGAGAGTGTTGGCGATGGAGAGAGATTGGACAGACTGGGCTGGAGAGTGTTGGCGAGGGAGAGAGATTGGACAGACTGGGCTGGAGAGTGTTGGCGAGGGAGATTGGACAGACTGGGCTGGAGAGTGTTGGCGATGGAGAGAGATTGGACAGACTGGGCTGGAGAGTGTTGGCGATGGGGAGAGAGATTGGACAGACTGAGCTGGAGAGTGTTGGCGAGGGAGAGAGATTGGACAGATTGGGCTGGAGAGTGTTGGCGATGGAGAGAGATTGGACAGTCTGGGCTGGAGAGTGTTGGCGAGGGAGAGAGATTGGACAGACTGGGCTGGAGAGTGTTGGCGATGGAGAGAGATTGGACAGACTGGGCTGGAGAGTGTTGGCGAGGGAGAGAGATTGGACAGACTGAGCTGGAGAGTGTTGGCGAGGGAGAGAGATTGGACAGACTGGGCTGGAGAGTGTTGGCGAGGGAGAGAGATTGGACAGTCTGGGCTGGAGAGTGTTGGCGAGGGAGAGAGATTGGACAGTCTGGGCTGGAGAGTGCTGGCGAGGGAGAGAGATTGGACAGACTGGGCTGGAGAGTGTTGGCGATGGAGAGAGATTGGACAGACTGGGCTGGAGAGTGCTGGCGAGGGAGAGAGATTGGACAGACTGTGCTGGAGAGTGTTGGCGAGGGAGAGAGATTGGACAGACTGGGCTGGAGAGTGTTGGCGAGGGAGAGAGATTGGACAGACTGGGCTGGAGAGTGTTGGCGAGGGAGAGAGATTGGACAGTCTGGGCTGGAGAGTGTTGGCGAGGGAGAGAGATTGGACAGACTGGGCTGGAGAGTGTTGGCGATGGAGAGAGATTGGACAGACTGGGCTGGAGAGTGTTGGCGAGGGAGAGAGATTGGACAGACTGAGCTGGAGAGTGTTGGCGAGGGAGAGAGATTGGACAGACTGGGCTGGAGAGTGTTGGCGATGGAGAGAGATTGGACAGTCTGGGCTGGAGAGTGTTGGCCATGGAGAGAGATTGGACAGACTGGGCTGGAGAGTGTTGGCGAGGGAGAGAGATTGGGCAGTCTGGGCTGGAGAGTGTTGGCGAGGGAGAGAGATTGGACAGACTGGGCTGGAGAGTGTTGGCGAGGGAGAGAGATTGGACAGACTGGGCTGGAGAGTGTTGGCGAGGGAGAGAGATTGGGCAGACTGGGCTGGAGAGTGTTGGCGAGGGAGAGAGATTGGACAGACTGGGCTGGAGAGTGTTGGCGAGGGAGAGAGATTGGGCAGACTGGGCTGGAGAGTGTTGGCGATGGAGAGAGATTGGGCAGACTGGGCTGGAGAGTGTTGGCGAGGGAGAGAGATTGGACAGACTGGGCTGGAGAGTGTTGGCGATGGAGAGAGATTGGACAGACTGGGCTGGAGAGTGTTGGCGAGGGAGAGAGATTGGACAGACTGGGCTGGAGAGTGTTGGCGAGGGAGAGAGATTGGACAGACTGGGCTGGAGAGTGTTGGCGAGGGAGAGAGATTGGGCAGACTGGGCTGGAGAGTGTTGGCGATGGAGAGAGATTGGACAGACTGGGCTGGAGAGTGTTGGCGAGGGAGAGAGATTGGACAGACTGGGCTGGAGAGTGTTGGCGAGGGAGAGAGATTGGACAGACTGGGCTGGAGAGTGTTGGCGAGGGAGAGAGATTGGACAGACTGAGCTGGAGAGTGTTGGCGAGGGAGAGAGATTGGACAGACTGCGCTGGAGAGTGTTGGCGAGGGAGAGAGATTGGACAGACTGGGCTGGAGAGTGTTGGCGAGGGAGAGAGATTTGACAGACTGGGCTGGAGAGTGTTGGCGAGGGAGAGAGATTGGACAGACTGGGCTGGAGAGTGTTGGCGAGGGAGAGAGATTGGACAGACTGGGCTGGAGAGTGTTGGCGATGGAGAGAGATTGGACAGACTGGGCTGGAGAGTGTTGGCGATGGAGAGAGATTGGACAGACTGGGCTGGAGAGTGTTGGCGAGGGAGAGAGATTGGACAGACTGGGCTGGAGAGTGTTGGCGATGGAGAGAGATTGGACAGACTGAGCTGGAGAGTGTTGGCGATGGAGAGAGATTGGACAGACTGGGCTGGAGAGTGTTGGCGAGGGAGAGAGATTGGGCAGTCTGGGCTGGAGAGTGTTGGCGATGGAGAGAGATTGGACAGACTGAGCTGGGGAGTGTTGGCGAGGGAGAGAGATTGGACAGACTGAGCTGGAGAGTGTTGGCGATGGAGAGAGATTGGACAGACTGGGCTGGAGAGTGTTGGCGAGGGAGATTGGACAGACTGGGCTGGAGAGTGTTGGCGAGGGAGAGAGATTGGACAGACTGGGCTGGAGAGTGTTGGCGAGGGAGAGAGATTGGACAGACTGGGCTGGAGAGTGTTGGCGAGGGAGAGAGATTGGACAGACTGAGCTGGGGAGTGTTGGCGAGGGAGATTGGACAGACTGGGCTGGAGAGTGTTGGCGAGGGAGAGAGATTGGACAGATTGTGCTGGAGAGTGTTGGCGAGGGAGAGAGATTGGACAGACTGGGCTGGAGAGTGTTGGCGATGGAGAGAGATTGGACAGACTGGGCTGGAGAGTGTTGGCGATGGAGATTGGACAGACTGGGCTGGAGAGTGTTGGCGAGGGAGAGAGATTGGACAGACTGGGCTGGAGAGTGTTGGCGATGGAGAGAGATTGGACAGACTGAGCTGGAGAGTGTTGGCGAGGGAGAGAGATTGGACAGTCTGGGCTGGAGAGTGTTGGCGAGGGAGAGAGATTGGACAGACTGGGCTGGAGAGTGTTGGCGAGGGAGAGAGATTGGACAGACTGGGCTGGAGAGTGTTGGCGAGGGAGAGAGATTGGACAGACTGGGCTGGAGAGTGTTGGCGATGGAGAGAGATTGGACAGACTGAGCTGGAGAGTGTTGGCGAGGGAGAGAGATTGGACAGACTGGGCTGGAGAGTGTTGGCGAGGGAGAGAGATTGGACAGTCTGGGCTGGAGAGTGTTGGCGAGGGAGAGAGATTGGACAGACTGGGCTGGAGAGTGTTGGCGAGGGAGAGAGATTGGACAGTCTGGGCTGGAGAGTGTTGGCGATGGAGAGAGATTGGACAAACTGAGCTGGAGAGTGTTGGCGATGGAGAGATATTGGAGAGACTGGGCTGGAGAGTGTTGGCGAGGGAGAGAGATTGGACAGACTGGGCTGGAGAGTGTTGGCGAGGGAGAGAGATTGGACAGACTGGGCTGGAGAGTGTTGGCGAGGGGGATTGGACAGACTGAGCTGGAGAGTGTTGGCGAGGGAGAGAGATTGGACAGACTCGGCTGGAGAGTGTTGGCGATGGAGAGAGATTGGACAGACTGGGCTGGAGAGTGTTGGCGAGGGAGAGAGATTGGACAGACTGAGCTGGGGAGTGTTGGTGAGGGAGAGAGATTGGACAGACTGGGCTGGAGAGTGTTGGCGATGGAGAGAGATTGGACAGACTGGGCTGGAGAGTGTTGGCGAGGGGGATTGGACAGACTGAGCTGGAGAGTGTTGGCGAGGGAGAGAGATTGGACAGACTCGGCTGGAGAGTGTTGGCGATGGAGAGAGATTGGACAGACTGGGCTGGAGAGTGTTGGCGAGGGAGAGAGATTGGACAGACTGGGCTGGAGAGTGTTGGCGAGGGAGAGAGATTGGACAGACTGGGCTGGAGAGTGTTGGCGAGGGAGAGAGATTGGACAGACTGGGCTGGAGAGTGTTGGCGAGGGAGAGAGATTGGACAGACTGGGCTGGAGAGTGTTGGCGAGGGAGAGAGATTGGACAGTCTGGGCTGGAGAGTGTTGGCGAGGGAGAGGGATTGGGCAGACTGGGCTGGAGAGTGTTGGCGAGGGAGAGAGATTGGACAGACTGGGCTGGAGAGTGTTGGCGAGGGAGAGAGATTGGACAGACTGGGCTGGAGAGTGTTGGCGAGGGAGAGAGATTGGACAGACTGGGCTGGAGAGTGTTGGCGAGGGAGAGAGATTGGACAGACTGGGCTGGAGAGTGTTGGCGAGGGAGAGAGATTGGACAGTCTGGGCTGGAGAGTGTTGGCGAGGGAGAGAGATTGGACAGTCTGGGCTGGAGAGTGTTGGCGAGGGAGAGAGATTGGGCAGACTGGGCTGGAGAGTGTTGGCGAGGGAGAGAGATTGGACAGACTGTGCTGGAGAGTGTTGGCGAGGGAAAGAGATTGGACAGACTGGGCTGGAGAGTGTTGGCGAGGGAGAGAGATTGGACAGACTGTGCTGGAGAGTGTTGGCGAGGGAAAGAGATTGGACAGACTGGGCTGGAGAGTGTTGGCGATGGAGAGAGATTGGACAGACTGGGCTGGAGAGTGTTGGCGAGGGAGAGAGATTGGACAGACTGGGCTGGAGAGTGTTGGCGATGGAGAGAGATTGGACAGACTGTGCTGGAGAGTGTTGGCGAGGGAGATTGGACAGACTGGGCTGGAGAGTGTTGGCGATGGAGAGAGATTGGACAGACTGGGCTGGAGAGTGTTGGCGATGGGGAGAGAGATTGGACAGACTGAGCTGGAGAGTGTTGGCGAGGGAGAGAGATTGGACAGATTGGGCTGGAGAGTGTTGGCGATGGAGAGAGATTGGACAGTCTGGGCTGGAGAGTGTTGGCGAGGGAGAGAGATTGGACAGACTGGGCTGGAGAGTGTTGGCGAGGGAGAGAGATTGGACAGACTGGGCTGGAGAGTGTTGGCGAGGGAGAGAGATTGGACAGTCTGGGCTGGAGAGTGTTGGCGAGGGAGAGAGATTGGACAGACTGGGCTGGAGAGTGTTGGCGAGGGAGAGAGATTGGACAGTCTGGGCTGGAGAGTGTTGGCGAGGGAGAGAGATTGGACAGACTGGGCTGGAGAGTGTTGGCGAGGGAGAGAGATTGGACAGACTGAGCTGGAGAGTGTTGGCGAGGGAGAGAGATTGGGCAGACTGGGCTGGAGAGTGTTGGCGAGGGAGAGAGATTGGACAGTCTGGGCTGGAGAGTGTTGGCGAGGGAGAGAGATTGGACAGACTGAGCTGGAGAGTGTTGGCGAGGGAGAGAGATTGGGCAGTCTGGGCTGGAGAGTGTTGGCGATGGAGAGAGATTGGACAGTCTGGGCTGGAGAGTGTTGGCGAGGGAGAGAGATTGGACAGACTGGGCTGGAGAGTGTTGGCGAGGGAGAGAGATTGGACAGTCTGGGCTGGAGAGTGTTGGCGAGGGAGAGAGATTGGACAGACTGGGCTGGAGAGTGTTGGCGAGGGAGAGAGATTGGACAGACTGAGCTGGAGAGTGTTGGCGAGGGAGAGAGATTGGACAGTCTGGGCTGGAGAGTGTTGGCGAGGGAGAGAGATTGGACAGACTGGGCTGGAGAGTGTTGGCGAGGGAGAGAGATTGGACAGTCTGGGCTGGAGAGTGTTGGCGAGGGAGAGAGATTGGACAGACTGAGCTGGAGAGTGTTGGCGAGGGAGAGAGATTGGACAGACTGGGCTGGAGAGTGTTGGCGAGGGAGAGAGATTGGACAGACTGGGCTGGAGAGTGTTGGCGATGGAGAGAGATTGGACAGACTGGGCTGGAGAGTGTTGGCGAGGGAGAGAGATTGGACAGACTGGGCTGGAGAGTGTTGGCGATGGAGAGAGATTGGACAGACTGGGCTGGAGAGTGTTGGCGATGGGGAGAGAGATTGGACAGACTGAGCTGGAGAGTGTTGGCGAGGGAGAGAGATTGGACAGATTGGGCTGGAGAGTGTTGGCGATGGAGAGAGATTGGACAGTCTGGGCTGGAGAGTGTTGGCGAGGGAGAGAGATTGGACAGACTGGGCTGGAGAGTGTTGGCGATGGAGAGAGATTGGACAGTCTGGGCTGGAGAGTGTTGGCGAGGGAGAGAGATTGGACAGACTGGGCTGGAGAGTGTTGGCGAGGGAGAGAGATTGGACAGACTGGGCTGGAGAGTGTTGGCGAGGGAGAGAGATTGGACAGACTGGGCTGGAGAGTGTTGGCGAGGGAGAGAGATTGGGCAGACTGGGCTGGAGAGTGTTGGCGATGGAGAGAGATTGGACAGACTGGGCTGGAGAGTGTTGGCGAGGGAGAGAGATTGGACAGACTGGGCTGGAGAGTGTTGGCGATGGAGAGAGATTGGACAGACTGGGCTGGAGAGTGTTGGCGATGGAGAGAGATTGGACAGACTGGGCTGGAGAGTGTTGGCGAGGGAGAGAGATTGGACAGACTGTGCTGGAGAGTGTTGGCGAGGGAGAGAGATTGGACAGACTGGGCTGGAGAGTGTTGGCGAGGGAGAGAGATTGGACAGTCTGGGCTGGAGAGTGTTGGCGAGGGAGAGAGATTGGACAGACTGGGCTGGAGAGTGTTGGCGATGGAGAGAGATTGGACAGTCTGGGCTGGAGAGTGTTGGCGATGGAGAGAGATTGGACAGACTGGGCTGGAGAGTGTTGGCGATGGAGAGAGATTGGACAGACTGGGCTGGAGAGTGTTGGCGAGGGAGAGAGATTGGACAGTCTGGGCTGGAGAGTGTTGGCGAGGGAGAGAGATTGGACAGACTGAGCTGGGGAGTGTTGGCGATGGAGAGAGATTGGACAGACTGGGCTGGAGAGTGTTGGCGATGGAGAGAGATTGGACAGACTGAGCTGGAGAGTGTTGGCGAGGGAGAGAGATTGGACAGACTGGGCTGGAGAGTGTTGGCGAGGGAGAGAGATTGGACAGACTGAGCTGGGGAGTGTTGGCGATGGAGAGAGATTGGACAGACTGGGCTGGAGAGTGTTGGCGATGGAGAGAGATTGGACAGTCTGGGCTGGAGAGTGTTGGCGAGGGAGAGAGATTGGACAGTCTGGGCTGGAGAGTGTTGGCGAGGGAGAGAGATTGGACAGTCTGGGCTGGAGAGTGTTGGCGAGGGAGAGAGATTGGACAGACTGGGCTGGAGAGTGTTGGCGAGGGAGAGAGATTGGACAGACTGGGCTGGAGAGTGTTGGCGAGGGAGAGAGATTGGACAGACTGAGCTGGGGAGTGTTGGCGATGGAGAGAGATTGGACAGACTGGGCTGGAGAGTGTTGGCGATGGAGAGAGATTGGACAGTCTGGGCTGGAGAGTGTTGGCGAGGGAGAGAGATTGGACAGACTGGGCTGGAGAGTGTTGGCGAGGGAGAGAGATTGGACAGACTGGGCTGGAGAGTGTTGGCGAGGGAGAGAGATTGGACAGACTGGGCTGGAGAGTGTTGGCGAGGGAGAGAGATTGGACAGTCTGAGCTGGAGAGTGTTGGCGAGGGAGAGAGATTGGACAGACTGGGCTGGAGAGTGTTGGCGATGGAGAGAGATTGGACAGACTGGGCTGGAGAGTGTTGGCGAGGGAGAGAGATTGGACAGACTGGGCTGGAGAGTGTTGGCGAGGGAGAGAGATTGGACAGTCTGGGCTGGAGAGTGTTGGCGAGGGAGAGAGATTGGACAGAGTGGGCTGGAGAGTGTTGGCGAGGGAGAGAGATTGGACAGACTGGGCTGGAGAGTGTTGGCGAGGGAGAGAGATTGGACAGACTGGGCTGGAGAGTGTTGGCGAGGGAGAGAGATTGGACAGTCTGGGCTGGAGAGAGTTGGCGAGGGAGAGAGATTGGACAGACTGGGCTGGAGAGTGTTGGCGAGGGAGAGAGATTGGACAGTCTGGGCTGGAGAGTGTTGGCGAGGGAGAGAGATTGGACAGACTGGGCTGGAGAGTGTTGGCGAGGGAGAGAGATTGGACAGGCTGGGCTGGAGAGTGTTGGCGAGGGAGAGAGATTGGGCAGACTGGGCTGGGGAGTGTTGGCGAGGGAGAGAGATTGGACAGACTGGGCTGGAGAGTGTTGGCGAGGGAGAGAGATTGGACAGACTGGGCTGGAGAGTGTTGGCGATGGAGAGAGATTGGACAGACTGGGCTGGAGAGTGTTGGCGAGGGAGAGAGATTGGACAGACTGGGCTGGAGAGTGTTGGCGAGGGAGAGAGATTGGACAGACTGGGCTGGAGAGTGTTGGCGATGGAGAGAGATTGGACAGACTGGGCTGGAGAGTGTTGGCGAGGGAGAGAGATTGGACAGACTGAGCTGGAGAGTGTTGGCGATGGAGAGAGATTGGACAGACTGGGCTGGAGAGTGTTGGCGAGGGAGAGAGATTGGACAGACTGGGCTGGAGAGTGTTGGCGAGGGAGAGAGATTGGGCAGATTGGGCTGGAGAGTGTTGGCGAGGGAGAGAGATTGGACAGACTGGGCTGGAGAGTGTTGGCGAGGGAGAGAGATTGGACAGTCTGGGCTGGAGAGTGTTGGCGAGGGAGAGAGATTGGACAGACTGGGCTGGAGAGTGTTGGCGAGGGAGAGAGATTGGACAGACTGGGCTGGAGAGTGTTGGCGATGGAGAGAGATTGGACAGACTGGGCTGGAGAGTGTTGGCGAGGGAGAGAGATTGGACAGACTGAGCTGGAGAGTGTTGGCGATGGAGAGAGATTGGACAGACTGGGCTGGAGAGTGTTGGCGAGGGAGAGAGATTGGACAGACTGGGCTGGAGAGTGTTGGCGAGGGAGAGAGATTGGGCAGATTGGGCTGGAGAGTGTTGGCGAGGGAGAGAGATTGGACAGACTGGGCTGGAGAGTGTTGGCGAGGGAGAGAGATTGGACAGTCTGGGCTGGAGAGTGTTGGCGAGGGAGAGAGATTGGACAGACTGGGCTGGAGAGTGTTGGCGATGGAGAGAGATTGGACAGACTGGGCTGGAGAGTGTTGGCGAGGGAGAGAGATTGGACAGACTGGGCTGGAGAGTGTTGGCGAGGGAGAGAGATTGGACAGACTGGGCTGGAGAGTGTTGGCGAGGGAGAGAGATTGGACAGACTGGGCTGGAGAGTGTTGGCGATGGAGAGTGATTGGACAGACTGGGCTGGAGAGTGTTGGCGATGGAGAGAGATTGGGCAGACTGGGCTGGAGAGTGTTGGCGATGGAGAGAGATTGGACAGACTGGGCTGGAGAGTGTTGGCGATGGAGAGAGATTGGGCAGACTGGACTGGAGAGTGTTGGCGAGGGAGAGAGATTGGACAGTCTGGGCTGGAGAGTGTTGGCGAGGGAGAGAGATTGGACAGACTGGGCTGGAGAGTGTTGGCGAGGGAGAGAGATTGGACACACTGGGCTGGAGAGTGTTGGCGAGGGAGAGAGATTGGACAGACTGGGCTGGAGAGTGTTGGCGATGGAGAGAGATTGGGCAGACTGGGCTGGAGAGTGTTGGCGATGGAGATTGGACAGACTGGGCTGGAGAGTGTTGGCGAGGGAGAGAGATTGGACAGACTGGGCTGGAGAGTGTTGGCGATGGAGAGAGATTGGACAGACTGGGCTGGAGAGTGTTGGCGAGGGAGAGAGATTGGACAGACTGGGCTGGAGAGTGTTGGCGATGGAGAGAGATTGGACAGACTGGGCTGGAGAGTGTTGGCGAGGGAGAGAGATTGGACAGACTGGGCTGGAGAGTGTTGGCGAGGGAGAGAGATTGGGCAGACTGGGCTGGAGAGTGTTGGCGAGGGAGAGAGATTGGACAGACTGGGCTGGAGAGTGTTGGCGATGGAGAGAGATTGGACAGACTGGGCTGGAGAGTGTTGGCGAGGGAGAGAGATTGGACAGACTGGGCTGGAGAGTGTTGGCGATGGAGATTGGACAGACTGGGCTGGAGAGTGTTGGCGATGGAGAGAGATTGGGCAGACTGGGCTGGAGAGTGTTGGCGATGGAGAGAGATTGGACAGACTGGGCTGGAGAGTGTTGGCGAGGGAGAGAGATTGGACAGACTGGGCTGGAGAGTGTTGGCGAGGGAGAGAGATTGGACAGACTGGGCTGGAGAGTGTTGGCGAGGGAGAGAGATTGGACAGACTGGGCTGGAGAGTGTTGGCGATGGAGAGAGATTGGACAGACTGGGCTGGAGAGTGTTGGCGATGGAGAGAGATTGGACAGACTGGGCTGGAGAGTGTTGGCGATGGAGAGAGATTGGGCAGACTGGGCTGGAGAGTGTTGGCGATGGAGAGAGATTGGACAGACTGGGCTGGAGAGTGTTGGCGATGGAGAGAGATTGGGCAGACTGGGCTGGAGAGTGTTGGCGAGGGAGAGAGATTGGACAGACTGGGCTGGAGAGTGTTGGCGATGGAGAGAGATTGGACAGACTGGGCTGGAGAGTGTTGGCGATGGAGATTGGACAGACTGGGCTGGAGAGTGTTGGCGATGGAGAGAGATTGGGCAGACTGGGCTGGAGAGTGTTGGCGAGGGAGAGAGATTGGACAGATTGGGCTGGAGAGTGTTGGCGAGGGAGAGAGATTGGACAGACTGGGCTGGGGAGTGTTGGCGATGGAGAGAGATTGGACAGACTGGGCTGGAGAGTGTTGGCGAGGGAGAGAGATTGGACAGACTGGGCTGGAGAGTGTTGGCGAGGGAGAGAGATTGGACAGACTGGGCTGGAGAGTGTTGGCGAGGGAGAGAGATTGGACAGACTGGGCTGGAGAGTGTTGGCGAGGGAGAGAGATTGGACAGACTGGGCTGGAGAGTGTTGGCGAGGGAGAGAGATTGGACAGACTGGGCTGGAGAGTGTTGGCGATGGAGAGAGATTGGACAGATTGGGCTGGAGAGTGTTGGCGAGGGAGAGAGATTGGACAGACTGGGCTGGAGAGTGTTGGCGATGGAGAGAGATTGGACAGATTGGGCTGGAGAGTGTTGGCGAGGGAGAGAGATTGGACAGACTGGGCTGGAGAGTGTTGGCGAGGGAGAGAGATTGGACAGACTGGGCTGGAGAGTGTTGGCGATGGAGAGAGATTGGACAGACTGGGCTGGAGAGTGTTGGCGAGGGAGAGAGATTGGACAGACTGGGCTGGAGAGTGTTGGCGAGGGAGAGAGATTGGACAGACTGGGCTGGAGAGTGTTGGCGATGGAGAGAGATTGGACAGACTGGGCTGGAGAGTGTTGGCGATGGAGAGAGATTGGACAGTCTGGGCTGGAGAGTGTTGGCGAGGGAGAGAGATTGGACAGACTGGGCTGGAGAGTGTTGGCGAGGGAGAGAGATTGGACAGACTGGGCTGGAGAGTGTTGGCGAGGGAGAGAGATTGGACAGACTGGGCTGGAGAGTGTTGGCGATGGAGAGAGATTGGACAGACTGGGCTGGAGAGTGTTGGCGATGGAGAGAGATTGGACAGACTGGGCTGGAGAGTGTTGGCGAGGGAGAGAGATTGGACAGACTGGGCTGGAGAGTGTTGGCGAGGGAGAGAGATTGGACAGACTGGGCTGGAGAGTGTTGGCGAGGGAGAGAGATTGGACAGACTGGACTGGAGAGTGTTGGCGAGGGAGAGAGATTGGACAGTCTGGGCTGGAGAGTGTTGGCGATGGAGATTGGACAGACTGGGCTGGAGAGTGTTGGCGATGGAGAGAGATTGGACAGACTGGGCTGGAGAGTGTTGGCGAGGGAGAGAGATTGGACAGACTGGGCTGGAGAGTGTTGGCGAGGGAGAGAGATTGGACAGACTGGGCTGGAGAGTGTTGGCGAGGGAGAGAGATTGGACAGACTGGGCTGGAGAGTGTTGGCGAGGGAGAGAGATTGGACAGACTGGGCTGGAGAGTGTTGGCGAGGGAGAGAGATTGGACAGACTGGGCTGGAGAGTGTTGGCGAGGGAGAGAGATTGGACAGACTGGGCTGGAGAGTGTTGGCGAGGGAGAGAGATTGGGCAGACTGGGCTGGAGAGTGTTGGCGAGGGAGAGAGATTGGACAGACTGGGCTGGAGAGTGTTGGCGAGGGAGAGAGATTGGACAGACTGGGCTGGAGAGTGTTGGCGAGGGAGAGAGATTGGGCAGACTGGGCTGGAGAGTGTTGGCGAGGGAGAGAGATTGGACAGACTGGGCTGGAGAGTGTTGGCGATGGAGAGAGATTGGACAGACTGGGCTGGAGAGTGTTGGCGATGGAGAGAGATTGGACAGTCTGGGCTGGAGAGTGTTGGCGAGGGAGAGAGATTGGACAGACTGGGCTGGAGAGTGTTGGCGAGGGAGAGAGATTGGACAGTCTGGGCTGGAGAGTGTTGGCGATGGAGAGAGATTGGACAGACTGGGCTGGAGAGTGTTGGCGAGGGAGAGAGATTGGACAGTCTGGGCTGGAGAGTGTTGGCGAGGGAGAGAGATTGGACAGACTGGGCTGGAGAGTGTTGGCGAGGGAGAGAGATTGGACAGACTGGGCTGGAGAGTGTTGGCGAGGGAGAGAGATTGGACAGACTGGGCTGGAGAGTGTTGGCGAGGGAGAGAGATTGGACAGACTGGGCTGGAGAGTGTTGGCGATGGAGATTGTACAGACTGGGCTGGAGAGTGTTGGCGAGGGAGAGAGATTGGACAGACTGGGCTGGAGAGTGTTGGAGATGGAGAGAGATTGGGCAGACTGGGCTGGAGAGTGTTGGCGATGGAGAGAGATTGGACAGACTGGGCTGGAGAGTGTTGGCGATGGAGAGAGATTGGGCAGTCTGGGCTGGAGAGTGTTGGCGAGGGAGATTGGACAGACTGGGCTGGAGAGTGTTGGCGATGGAGAGAGATTGGACAGACTGGGCTGGAGAGTGTTGGCGATGGAGAGAGACTGGACGGACTGTGCTGGAGAGTGTTGGCGAGGGAGAGAGATTGGACAGACTGGTCTGGAGAGTGTTGGCGAGGGAGAGAGATTGGGCAGATTGGGCTGGAGAGTGTTGGCGAGGGAGAGAGATTGGACAGACTGGGCTGGAGAGTGTTGGCGAGGGAGAGAGATTGGACAGACGGGCTGGAGTGTGTTGGCGAGGGAGAGAGATTGGACAGACTGGGCTGGAGAGTGTTGGCGAGGGAGAGAGATTGGACAGGCTGGGCTGGAGAGTGTTGGCGAGGGAGAGAGATTGGACAGACTGTGCTGGAGAGTGTTGGCGAGGGAGAGAGATTGGACAGACTGGGCTGGAGAGTGTTGGCGATGGAGAGAGATTGGACAGACTGGGCTGGAGAGTGTTGGCGAGGGAGAGAGATTGGACAGACTGGGCTGGAGAGTGTTGGCGAGGGAGAGAGATTGGACAGACTGGGCTGCAGAGTGTTGGCGAGGGAGAGAGATTGGACAGACTGGGCTGGAGAGTGTTGGCGAGGGAGAGAGATTGGACAGTCTGGGCTGGAGAGTGTTGGCGAGGGAGAGAGATTGGACAGACTGGGCTGGAGAGTGTTGGCGATGGAGAGAGATTGGACAGACTGGGCTGGAGAGTGTTGGCGAGGGAGAGAGATTGGACAGACCGCGCTGGAGAGTGTTGGCGATGGAGAGAGATTGGACAGACTGGGCTGGAGAGTGTTGGCGAGGGAGAGAGATTGGACAGACTGGGCTGGAGAGTGTTGGCGAGGGAGAGAGATTGGGCAGACTGGGCTGGAGAGTGTTGGCGAGGGAGAGAGATTGGACAGACTGGGCTGGAGAGTGTTGGCGAGGGAGAGAGATTGGACAGACTGGGCTGGAGAGTGTTGGCGAGGGAGAGAGATTGGACAGACTGCGCTGGAGAGTGTTGGCGAGGGAGAGAGATTGGACAGACTGGGCTGGAGAGTGTTGGCGATGGAGAGAGATTGGGCAGACTGGGCTGGAGAGTGTTGGCGAGGGAGAGAGATTGGACAGACTGGGCTGGAGAGTGTTGGCGAGGGAGAGAGATTGGACAGACTGGGCTGGAGAGTGTTGGCGAGGGAGAGAGATTGGACAGACTGCGCTGGAGAGTGTTGGCGAGGGAGAGAGATTGGACAGACTGGGCTGGAGAGTGTTGGCGAGGGAGAGAGATTGGACAGACTGGGCTGGAGAGTGTTGGCGATGGAGAGAGATTGGACAGACTGGGCTGGAGAGTGTTGGCGATGGAGAGAGATTGGACAGACTGGGCTGGAGAGTGTTGGCGATGGAGAGAGATTGGACAGACTGGGCTGGAGAGTGTGGGCGAGGGAGAGAGATTGGGCAGACTGGGCTGGAGAGTGTTGGCGATGGAGAGAGATTGGACAGACTGGGCTGGAGAGTGTTGGCGATGGAGAGAGATTGGACAGACTGGGCTGGAGAGTGTTGGCGATGGAGAGAGATTGGACAGACTGGGCTGGAGAGTGTTGGCGATGGAGAGAGATTGGACAGACTGGGCTGGAGAGTGTTGGCGAGGGAGAGAGATTGGACAGTCTGGGCTGGAGAGTGTTGGCGAGGGAGAGAGATTGGACAGTCTGGGCTGGAGAGTGTTGGCGAGGGAGAGAGATTGGACAGTCTGGGCTGGAGAGTGTTGGCGAGGGAGAGAGATTGGACAGTCTGGGCTGGAGAGTGTTGGCGATGGAGAGAGATTGGACAGTCTGGGCTGGAGAGTGTTGGCGATGGAGAGAGATTGGACAGACTGGGCTGGAGAGTGTTGGCGATGGAGAGAGATTGGACAGACTGGGCTGGAGAGTGTTGGCGACGGAGAGAGATTGGACAGACTGGGCTGGGGAGTGTTGGCGAGGGAGAGAGATTGGACAGACTGGGCTGGAGAGTGTTGGCGATGGAGAGAGATTGGACAGACTGGGCTGGAGAGTGTTGGCGAGGGAGAGAGATTGGACAGTCTGGGCTGGAGAGTGTTGGCGAGGGAGAGAGATTGGACAGTCTGGGCTGGAGAGTGTTGGCGAGGGAGAGAGATTGGACAGTCTGGGCTGGAGAGTGTTGGCGATGGAGAGAGATTGGACAGTCTGGGCTGGAGAGTGTTGGCGAGGGAGAGAGATTGGACAGACTGGGCTGGGGAGTGTTGGCGAGGGAGAGAGATTGGACAGACTGGGCTGGAGAGTGTTGGCGATGGAGAGAGATTGGACAGACTGGGCTGGAGAGTGTTGGCGAGGGAGAGAGATTGGACAGACTGGGCTGGAGAGTGTTGGCGATGGAGAGAGATTGGACAGACTGGGCTGGAGAGTGTTGGCGAGGGAGAGAGATTGGACAGACTGGGCTGGAGAGTGTTGGCGAGGGACAGAGATTGGACAGACTGGGCTGGAGAGTGTTGGCGAGGGAGAGAGATTGGACAGACTGGGCTGGAGAGTGTTGGCGATGGAGAGAGATTGGACAGACTGGGCTGGAGAGTGTTGGCGATGGAGAGAGATTGGACAGACTGGGCTGGAGAGTGTTGGCGATGGAGAGAGATTGGACAGACTGGGCTGGAGAGTGTTGGCGAGGGAGAGAGATTGGACAGACTGGGCTGGAGAGTGTTGGCGATGGAGATTGGACAGACTGGGCTGGAGAGTGTTGGCGAGGGAGAGAGATTGGACAGACTGGGCTGGAGAGTGTTGGCGAGGGAGAGAGATTGGACAGTCTGGGCTGGAGAGTGTTGGCGAGGGAGAGAGATTGGACAGACTGGGCTGGAGAGTGTTGGCGAGGGAGAGAGATTGGACAGACTGAGCTGGAGAGTGTTGGCGATGGAGAGAGATTGGACAGACTGGGCTGGAGAGTGTTGGCGAGGGAGAGAGATTGGACAGACTGGGCTGGAGAGTGTTGGCGAGGGAGAGAGATTGGGCAGACTGGGCTGGAGAGTGTTGGCGATGGAGAGAGATTGGACAGGCTGGGCTGGAGAGTGTTGGCGAGGGAGAGAGATTGGACAGACTGGGCTGGAGAGTGTTGGCGATGGAGATTGTACAGACTGGGCTGGAGAGTGTTGGCGAGGGAGAGAGATTGGACAGACTGGGCTGGAGAGTGTTGGCGATGGAGAGAGATTGGGCAGACTGGGCTGGAGAGTGTTGGCGATGGAGAGAGATTGGGCAGACTGGGCTGGAGAGTGTTGGCGATGGAGAGAGATTGGACAGTCTGGGCTGGAGAGTGTTGGCGAGGGAGAGAGATTGGACAGACTGGGCTGGAGAGTGTTGGCGAGGGAGAGAGATTGGACAGACTGGGCTGGAGACTGTTGGCGATGGAGAGAGATTGGGCAGACTGGGCTGGAGAGTGTTGGCGAGGGAGAGAGATTGGACAGACTGGGCTGGAGAGTGTTGGCGATGGAGATTGTACAGACTGGGCTGGAGAGTGTTGGCGAGGGAGAGAGATTGGACAGACTGGGCTGGAGAGTGTTGGCGAGGGAGAGAGATTGGACAGTCTGGGCTGGAGAGTGTTGGCGAGGGAGAGAGATTGGACAGACTGGGCTGGAGAGTGTTGGCGAGGGAGAGAGATTGGACAGTCTGGGCTGGAGAGTGTTGGCGATGGAGAGAGATTGGACAGTCTGGGCTGGAGAGTGTTGGCGAGGGAGAGAGATTGGACAGACTGGGCTGGAGAGTGTTGGCGAGGGAGAGAGATTGGACAGACTGGGCTGGAGAGTGTTGGTGAGGGACAGAGATTGGACAGACTGGGCTGGAGAGTGTTGGCGAGGGAGAGAGATTGGACAGACTGGGCTGGAGAGTGTTGGCGAGGGAGAGAGATTGGACAGACTGGGCTGGAGAGTGTTGGCGATGGAGAGAGATTGGACAGACTGGGCTGGAGAGTGTTGGCGAGGGAGAGAGATTGGACAGTCTGGGCTGGAGAGTGTTGGCGAGGGAGAGAGATTGGACAGTCTGGGCTGGAGAGTGTTGGCGAGGGAGATTGGACAGACTGGGCTGGAGAGTGTTGGCGATGGAGAGAGATTGGACAGACTGGGCTGGGGAGTGTTGGCGAGGGAGAGAGATTGGACAGACTGGGCTGGAGAGTGTTGGCGAGGGAGAGAGATTGGACAGACTGGGCTGGAGAGTGTTGGCGATGGAGAGAGATTGGACAGTCTGGGCTGGAGAGTGTTGGCGAGGGAGAGAGATTGGACAGACTGGGCTGGAGAGTGTTGGCGAGGGAGAGAGATTGGACAGACTGGGCTGGAGAGTGTTGGCGAGGGAGAGAGATTGGACAGACTGGGCTGGAGAGTGTTGGCGATGGAGAGAGATTGGACAGACTGGGCTGGAGAGTGTTGGCGATGGAGAGAGATTGGACAGTCTGGGCTGGAGAGTGTTGGCGATGGAGAGAGATTGGACAGACTGGGCTGGAGAGTGTTGGCGAGGGAGAGAGATTGGACAGACTGGGGTGGAGAGTGTTGGCGATGGAGAGAGATTGGACAGTCTGGGCTGGAGAGTGTTGGCGATGGAGAGAGATTGGACAGACTGGGCTGGAGAGTGTTGGCGAGGGAGAGAGATTGGACAGACTGGGCTGGAGAGTGTTGGCGAGGGAGAGAGATTGGACAGACTGGGCTGGAGAGTGTTGGCGAGGGAGAGAGATTGGACAGACTGGGCTGGAGAGTGTTGGCGATGGAGATTGTACAGACTGGGCTGGAGAGTGTTGGCGAGGGAGAGAGATTGGACAGACTGGGCTGGAGAGTGTTGGAGATGGAGAGAGATTGGGCAGACTGGGCTGGAGAGTGTTGGCGAGGGAGATTGGACAGACTGGGCTGGGGAGTGTTGGCGATGGAGAGAGATTGGACAGACTGGGCTGGAGAGTGTTGGCGATGGAGAGAGACTGGACGGACTGTGCTGGAGAGTGTTGGCGAGGGAGAGAGATTGGACAGACTGGTCTGGAGAGTGTTGGCGAGGGAGAGAGATTGGGCAGATTGGGCTGGAGAGTGTTGGCGAGGGAGAGAGATTGGACAGACTGGGCTGGAGAGTGTTGGCGATGGAGAGAGATTGGGCAGATTGGGCTGGAGAGTGTTGGCGAGGGAGAGAGATTGGACAGACTGGGCTGGAGAGTGTTGGCGAGGGAGAGAGATTGGACAGACTGGGCTGGAGAGTGTTGGCGAGGGAGAGAGATTGGACAGACTGCGCTGGAGAGTGTTGGCGAGGGAGAGAGATTGGACAGACTGAGCTGGAGAGTGTTGGCGAGGGAGAGAGATTGGACAGACTGGGCTGGAGAGTGTTGGCGATGGAGAGAGATTGGACAGACTGGGCTGGAGAGTGTTGGCGAGGGAGAGAGATTGGACAGACTGGGCTGGAGAGTGTTGGCGAGGGAGAGAGATTGGACAGACGGGCTGGAGTGTGTTGGCGAGGGAGAGAGATTGGACAGACTGGGCTGGAGAGTGTTGGCGAGGGAGAGAGATTGGACAGGCTGGGCTGGAGAGTGTTGGCGAGGGAGAGAGATTGGACAGACTGTGCTGGAGAGTGTTGGCGAGGGAGAGAGATTGGACAGACTGGGCTGGAGAGTGTTGGCGATGGAGAGAGATTGGACAGACTGGGCTGGAGAGTGTTGGCGAGGGAGAGAGATTGGACAGACTGGGCTGGAGAGTGTTGGCGAGGGAGAGAGATTGGACAGACTGGGCTGCAGAGTGTTGGCGAGGGAGAGAGATTGGACAGACTGGGCTGGAGAGTGTTGGCGAGGGAGAGAGATTGGACAGACTGGGCTGGAGAGTGTTGGCGAGGGAGAGAGATTGGACAGTCTGGGCTGGAGAGTGTTGGCGATGGAGAGAGATTGGACAGACTGGGCTGGAGAGTGTTGGCGAGGGAGAGAGATTGGACAGACTGGGCTGGAGAGTGTTGGCGAGGGAGAGAGATTGGACAGACTGGGCTGGAGAGTGTTGGCGATGGAGAGAGATTGGACAGACTGGGCTGGAGAGTGTTGGCGAGGGAGAGAGATTGGA
The DNA here is from genome assembly GCF_047496885.1 of Scyliorhinus torazame. NCBI lineage: Eukaryota > Metazoa > Chordata > Chondrichthyes > Carcharhiniformes > Scyliorhinidae > Scyliorhinus > Scyliorhinus torazame. The sequence continues at coordinate 283,280 of NW_027307970.1, forward strand.
CAGACCGCGCTGGAGAGTGTTGGCGATGGAGAGAGATTGGACAGACTGGGCTGGAGAGTGTTGGCGATGGAGAGAGATTGGACAGACTGGGCTGGAGAGTGTTGGCGATGGAGAGAGATTGGACAGACTGGGCTGGAGAGTGTTGGCGATGGAGAGAGATTGGACAGACTGGGCTGGAGGGTGTTGGCGAGGGAGAGAGATTGGACAGACTGGGCTGGAGAGTGTTGGCGAGGGAGAGAGATTGGACAGACTGGGCTGGAGAGTGTTGGCGAGGGAGAGAGATTGGGCAGACTGGGCTGGAGAGTGTTGGCGAGGGAGAGAGATTGGACAGACTGGGCTGGAGAGTGTTGGCGAGGGAGAGAGATTGGACAGACTGGGCTGGAGAGTGTTGGCGATGGAGAGAGATTGGACAGACTGGGCTGGAGAGTGTTGGCGATGGAGAGAGATTGGACAGACTGGGCTGGAGAGTGTTGGCGAGGGAGAGAGATTGGACAGTCTGGGCTGGAGAGTGTTGGCGAGGGAGAGAGATTGGACAGTCTGGGCTGGAGAGTGTTGGCGAGGGAGAGAGATTGGACAGTCTGGGCTGGAGAGTGTTGGCGAGGGAGAGAGATTGGACAGACTGGGCTGGAGAGTGTTGGCGATGGAGAGAGATTGGACAGACTGGGCTGGAGAGTGTTGGCGATGGAGAGAGATTGGACAGACTGGGCTGGAGAGTGTTGGCGATGGAGAGAGATTGGACAGACTGGGCTGGAGAGTGTTGGCGACGGAGAGAGATTGGACAGACTGGGCTGGAGAGTGTTGGCGAGGGAGAGAGATTGGACAGACTGGGCTGGAGAGTGTTGGCGAGGGAGAGAGATTGGACAGACTGGGCTGGAGAGTGTTGGCGAGGGAGAGAGATTGGACAGTCTGGGCTGGAGAGTGTTGGCGAGGGAGAGAGATTGGAGAGACTGGGCTTGAGAGTGTTGGCGAGGGAGAGAGATTGGACAGTCTGGGCTGGAGAGTGTTGGCGAGGGAGAGAGATTGGACAGTCTGGGCTGGAGAGTGTTGGCGAGGGAGAGAGATTGGACAGTCTGGGCTGGAGAGTGTTGGCGATGGAGAGAGATTGGACAGTCTGGGCTGGAGAGTGTTGGCGAGGGAGAGAGATTGGACAGACTGGGCTGGAGAGTGTTGGCGAGGGAGAGAGATTGGACAGACTGGGCTGGAGAGTGTTGGCGATGGAGAGAGATTGGACAGTCTGGGCTGGAGAGTGTTGGCGAGGGAGAGAGATTGGACAGACTGGGCTGGAGAGTGTTGGCGATGGAGAGAGATTGGACAGACTGGGCTGGAGAGTGTTGGCGAGGGAGAGAGATTGGACAGACTGGGCTGGAGAGTGTTGGCGATGGAGAGAGATTGGACAGACTGGGCTGGAGAGTGTTGGCGAGGGAGAGAGATTGGACAGTCTGGGCTGGAGAGTGTTGGCGAGGGAGAGAGATTGGACAGACTGGGCTGGAGAGTGTTGGCGATGGAGAGAGATTGGACAGACTGGGCTGGAGAGTGTTGGCGAGGGAGAGAGATTGGGCAGACTGGGCTGGAGAGTGTTGGCGATGGAGAGAGATTGGACAGTCTGGGCTGGAGAGTGTTGGCGAGGGAGAGAGATTGGACAGTCTGGGCTGGAGAGTGTTGGCGATGGAGAGAGATTGGACAGACTGGGCTGGAGAGTGTTGGCGAGGGAGAGAGATTGGACAGACTGGGCTGGAGAGTGTTGGCGAGGGAGAGAGATTGGACAGACTGGGCTGGAGAGTGTTGGCGAGGGAGAGAGATTGGACAGTCTGGGCTGGAGAGTGTTGGCGAGGGAGAGAGATTGGACAGACTGGGCTGGAGAGTGTTGGCGAGGGAGAGAGATTGGACAGTCTGGGCTGGAGAGTGTTGGCGATGGAGAGAGATTGGACAGACTGAGCTGGAGAGTGTTGGCGATGGAGAGAGATTGGACAGACTGGGCTGGAGAGTGTTGGCGATGGAGAGAGATTGGACAGACTGGGCTGGAGAGTGTTGGCGAGGGAGAGAGATTGGACAGACGGGGCTGGAGAGTGTTGGCGATGGAGAGAGATTGGACAGACTGGGCTGGAGAGTGTTGGCGATGGAGAGAGATTGGACGGACTGGGCTGGAGAGTGTTGGCGATGGAGAGAGATTGGACAGACTGGGCTGGAGAGTGTTGGCGATGGAGAGAGATTGGACAGACTGGGCTGGAGAGTGTTGCCGAGGGAGAGAGATTGGACAGACTGGGCTGGAGAGTGTTGGCGAGGGAGAGAGATTGGACAGACTGGGCTGGAGAGTGTTGGCGAGGGAGAGAGATTGGGCAGACTGGGCTGGAGAGTGTTGGCGAGGGAGAGAGATTGGACAGTCTGGGCTGGAGAGTGTTGTCGATGGAGAGAGATTGGACAGACTGGGCTGGAGAGTGTTGGCGATGGAGAGAGATTGGACAGACTGAGCTGGAGAGTGTTGGCGAGGGAGAGAGATTGGACAGACTGGGCTGGAGAGTGTTGGCGAGGGAGAGAGATTGGACAGACTGGGCTGGAGAGTGTTGGCGAGGGAGAGAGATTGGACAGACTGGGCTGGAGAGTGTTGTCGATGGAGAGAGATTGGACAGACTGGGCTGGAGAGTGTTGGCGAGGGAGAGAGATTGGACAGACTGGGCTGGAGAGTGTTGGCGATGGAGAGAGATTGGACAGTCTGGGCTGGAGAGTGTTGGCGATGGAGAGAGATTGGACAGACTGGGCTGGAGAGTGTTGGCGAGGGAGAGAGATTGGACAGACTGTGCTGGAGAGTGTTGGCGATGGAGAGAGATTGGACAGACTGGGCTGGAGAGTGTTGGCGATGGAGAGAGATTGGACAGACTGGGCTGGAGAGTGTTGGCGAGGGAGAGAGATTGGAGAGACTGTGCTGGAGAGTGTTGGCGATGGAGAGAGATTGGACAGACTGGGCTGGAGAGTGTTGGCGATGGAGAGAGATTGGACAGACTGGGCTGGAGAGTGTTGGCGATGGAGAGAGATTGGACAGACTGGGCTGGAGAGTGTTGGCGATGGAGAGAGATTGGACAGACTGGGCTGGAGAGTGTTGGCGATGGAGATTGGACAGACTGGGCTGGAGAGTGTTGGCGAGGGAGAGAGATTGGACAGACTAGGCTGGAGAGTGTTGGCGAGGGAGAGAGATTGGACAGACTGGGCTGGAGAGCGTTGGCGATGGAGAGAGATTGGACAGACTGGGCTGGAGAGTGTTGGCGATGGAGAGAGATTGGACAGTCTGGGCTGGAGAGTGTTGGCGATGGAGAGAGATTGGACAGACTGGGCTGGAGAGTGTTGGCGATGGAGAGAGATTGGACAGTCTGGGCTGGAGAGTGTTGGCGAGGGAGAGAGATTGGACAGACTGGGCTGGAGAGTGTTGGCGATGGAGAGAGATTCGACAGTCTGGGCTGGAGAGTGTTGGCGAGGGAGAGAGATTGGACAGACTGGGCTGGAGAGTGTTGGCGATGGAGAGAGATTGGACAGTCTGGGCTGGAGAGTGTTGGCGAGGGAGAGAGATTGGACAGACTGAGCTGGAGAGTGTTGGCGATGGAGAGAGATTGGACAGACTGGGCTGGAGAGTGTTGGCGATGGAGAGAGATTGGACAGACTGGGCTGGAGAGTGTTGGCGATGGAGAGAGATTGGACAGTCTGGGCTGGAGAGTGTTGGCGAGGGAGAGAGATTGGACAGACTGGGCTGGAGAGTGTTGGCGATGGAGAGAGATTGGACAGTCTGGGCTGGAGAGTGTTGGCGATGGAGAGAGATTGGACAGACTGGGCTGGAGAGTGTTGGCGATGGAGAGAGATTGGACAGACTGGGCTGGAGAGTGTTGGCGATGGAGAGAGATTGGACAGTCTGGGCTGGAGAGTGTTGGCGATGGAGAGAGATTGGACAGACTGGGCTGGGGAGTGTTGGCGAGGGAGAGAGATTGGACAGACTGTGCTGGAGAGTGTTGGCGAGGGAGATTGGACAGACTGGGCTGGGGAGTGTTGGCGAGGGAGAGAGATTGGACAGACTGTGCTGGAGAGTGTTGGCGAGGGAGATTGGACAGACTGGGCTGGAGAGTGTTGGCGAGGGAGAGAGATTGGACAGACTGGGCTGGAGAGTGTTGGCGATGGAGAGAGATTGGACAGTCTGGGCTGGAGAGTGTTGGCGATGGAGAGAGATTGGACAGACTGGGCTGGGGAGTGTTGGCGAGGGAGATTGGACAGACTGGGCTGGAGAGTGTTGGCGAGGG